>NC_051213.1:3726007-3823507 GCF_015220715.1 Pygocentrus nattereri
GACTGAGGTGTCCTTGAGCAAGACACCTGACCCCCAACTGCTCCCCGGGCGCTGTGGATAGGGCTGCCCACCACTCCGGGCAAGTGCGCTCACTCCCCCCTAGTGTGTGTGTGTTCACTAGTGTGTATGTGGTGGTTCACTTCATGGATGGGTTAAATGTGGAGGTGAAATTTCCCCGTTGTGGGACTAATAAGGGTCTCTTAATCTTAATGTGAGACACTTTCACATGTGGTCCTGAAATCCGATGCGTATCCGATCTGCGGCGATGCGACTCTGTCTGAACAGCCAGATCGGAATTCATGCAACTTTTACGTCAGTCCAACTCGACATTCATCATCACTTTGCACTGCAGAGACATTTAGGCTGATGTTTCTGTGCCAAAAAATAAGAGAGACTCATTGCAACTGCTATGTGTTTAAAGAGGCTTCGAATGAAGTGGCCGAACGCGGCCGGAGGAGCCTGAGGCTGCAGTGCCTAAAGAATCCGAGGACACGAACCAAAGAAGTGGCCAAGTAGCGTGCCCTGTTTACGGCAAACTCGACCGCACTGTGGGTCCAGCTGTCAACCACTGGAGCTTCCTAATCGCTCCTGTGATGCTGGCGAAGATGAAACTGAAGCTCAGGGGGCGACAGGCGTTCGCTGGCCATCATGACTGTTTACCTCCGCCTCGTGAAGTATTGCTCTTTTGCTCATACGGGCCGGTTTAGGAGCGGATCTGTTCAGACTGATGTCGTATACAGATCACATTTAAAAGATAATCTGAACAGCCAAACAAAAAAAATCAGATTTGGTGAGAAAATCAGATTCGGGCCACTTTTACCTGCTGTGTGAACGTAGCCTTAGTAACATGGGTTCTGAGTGGATGAATCTAATGAGTAAAAGAGAATTCAAAGAGGACTCAGTGGAAACTTAGTGAAGGGGCTTCTTCTGAGGATGTGAGTGAATTATCTACTATTGCCATCACAGCTTCAACAATGTAAGGTTGATTTTGCATTTGAGACCTCTAACAGTTGTCAAGCTCAAACTTAATGAGGCGTTGGATTGCTGTAGAACAAGGGTGCTCAATCCTGGTCCTGGAGATCTACCACCCTGGAGATGCCAGATCCAGCACACTTGGCTCTAATATTCAGATGATCCTGAATGCCTTCATTTTCTGGATCAGGTGTGTTAGATTAAGAGGAGAGATAACCTCGGTAGGGTGGTAGATCCCTAGGACCAGGATTGGGCACCCCTGCTGTAGCAATTTGTTCTCTGTTTCCAACCTAATAACCCACCAGAGGGAACCCTCATGGACTTCCAGGCTTTCAGAGAAGGCCTGATGATTTCTGGGAACTGAAAAGTACGCGTCTTATTTTAGTTTTGGTTAATAAGAACAAGCTGGCATTACATCTCTAAGTATTACAGCAGTTCTCTTGTTTCATTGTTGAATTCTGGATGGAAACAAAAGTGCTAAAGTCTTGAAATACAGAGTGGAAAACTGTCCGTCAGGAATTGGTTCTGCCTGTGGTATCTGGGTAGATACAGCTAAGTGAGCCCTCCTATTGTTCAGGACTTCAGGAGCTGAAGAGAAGTCCTTATGCATTAGATTAACTATCAGCATGATTAGGAAGTGACAGTGTAATGGGGAGCGAGGAGGCGGACGCATATGCAGAGATAAGCGGGATTTATTAAGGGCAAATCCAGGGTCATAGTCCAAACGGTCCAGGGTCATAAAGACAACACCGATTGATCGGGGGGGCAGACATTTCTTCTTCTTCCGGCTGCTCCCTTTAGGGGTCGCCACAGCGGATCATCTGCCTCCATCTTGCCCTATCCACTGCCTCCTCTACTTTCACACCAACCATCTCCATGTCCACCTTCACTACATCCATAAACCTTCTCTGAGGTCTACCTCTTCTCCTTCTACCCGGCAGCTCCATCTCCAACATTCTTTGCCCAATATATCCACTATTCCTCCTCAACACATGTCCAAACCATCTCAACCTGGCCTCTCTGGCTTTATCTCCAAACTGCTCCACCTTCACCGTCCCTCTGATCTGCTCATTTCTAATCCTGTCCAGCCTTGTCACTCCAAAAATCTCAGCATCTTCATCTCTGCCACGGGGTGGGGCAGACAAACCAGAATCCAACATGCAGACAAAGACCAATACAAACACCACCAGAACAACCAACAAAGACCAGCCAACACAGGGAAAATGAGGGACAGGTGGAAAACAGGTGGAGACAATCGGGGCGGAGTCATGAAACGAGGGGGCTAAACCAAAACACGAACACATGGACAGGACTGGGAGGGGCCAATCGTGACACAGAGGAATCAACCAATCACATTTTGATTTTTACAATACGTGGGGCAGGTTTTGCGAGACAGAGTGTCACTTTAGGCCTCTTGGAAGTTCTAGATACGTCACCTGGCTGTAGGCACGAGCAGCAGTCTGTAGCTGTAGCAGCTCTATAGCAGAGCGCACTACTGCTACAGGGTGAAGTATATCCAGCTGTGTCTGTTACAAGCTTTAAGCTATACATCGAATGTCTTTTAGCAGCTTCACATGTCTGTGTTTCATCTAGAACAGCCAAAACATGGTCATGTTTAGTTCCAACAAACTACAGGAGTAGGGCTGTTAGCAGAAGTTAGCATTACCTCATGTTTTGGCCGAGTTTTGACACTTATAATCTGACCCGAAGGCCTAGCCCTAATAGTCATGGTTCACCACTGGTGGTTCACGCTCACATTTAGCCGAGATGTTCTCGCTGTCACACGGGCCTCGCAACGCTGCTGACCGCAGAATAAAGTGTTAACATGAATGAGTCTTTAGCGAAATATTAATTATTATCCACATGTTACTTCATGCGTTAGGTATTGAGTGTAGTGGTATTAGTTTGTGTGAGAGGTGAGAACAGCAGCAGCTGCAGGTCTGTGGGAGGCCACTTTATTGGAAACAGCATCTCTGCCTCTGAACGCACCATCTGGCCAAAGCCTCAACAGATTATATCATCCTGACACACACACGCTGAGTGAAATGTGAAGCCTACAGTGTCCAAACACACACACACACCCACCATGACCTCTAATAAAGCTCTACCTAGACATTCAACCCACTGGGGCTGCAGGATACCATATTATATGATTATACGGATATATATTGCTATATTCCGCACAACAAATTAACCTCATAAACCCAACAAGCTGGTACTGGTTTCGTACATATCCACCTTGGCAACAGTAGAACCATTTTATCAAGTTTAGTGTGTGGAACCGGAGTTTTGTTTTTTCCGGTTTATGATTCTCGCTCCTGTTTTTTGGCTTTGTTGTTTAGTGTTTTCGCTGGTTCTCCTGTTTTTTGGCGGTGGGACGGACGTCCAGCTTATGCGTCTCAGAACACGACGTCTTCCTCTCGGCCTTCTTTAATAAGGACGTGTGAAGGACGTTTTCCTGAGTCTGACGTCATTTTAAAGCAGTTAAAAACACAATCACTGCTCACTGCTGCTCATCTCACTCTGACTGGACTCATGTGATGCTGGTTGCCATGGTAACGTCTACACTAAGCGGTTCTCAACACATGCTTGTAATTTTGGATCGTATTTCTTGTAGTGAGCATGTAAACAGAGATTTTCATCAGATTGTTGAGTAGAGGGAGAATAAACATCTCAGTCTTAATCGACAATCGAATTGAATTGGATTGGCAAAAGTCTTTGCATGTAAACACAGCCACTGTTTTTACCTGTTTTATTGTAGTTAGGTAGGAAGCATTGTTTGTATTTTTGTTTCCTTCCTTTCTTGTAGGTGAGTTCCTAACTAGACTAGTTATGTTTGTTGTTTTGGCGTTTGCCCACTCTGACATCTGTCCTGTGTTGGTAAAATAGAAACTTGTCTTGTAATAACAGCAGAAAAGAAAACAGCACAACTGGATCTGCTTAAATGCTGACTCGGTCTCTCTGCTGTCATTTATGTTATGACTTCTGTAAAACCCCCAATTGGGTCGTAACTGGGTGCCAAACTGAGATCATGCAATTTTAACTCGCACTCAGTCCCACACAGACATGTTGTGGAGCGTGCCGGGACAGAGTGAGCCCCCCCGGTGTAAATATTGAACTGTATGTTGTTTTCCATCAGCTGAGCGCGGTGACGCTGCGAATGTGTTCTGTGAAGCTGATTGGATTTCTGTCAGTGGGATTTGCCTGAACTCTGTTTGCTAAATCATTCAGTGATGACGCTTCAGTCAAATGTGAGCAAAATGTTTATTGCTGTTGCCGTTTTGTCTTTAATCCACGGGTGAATTACATCTGGTTCCTGTTTCAGCAGAAGACAAATCAGCTGGTGTTTCAGGGCGGTTGCAGAGATAACTTTAGCCTGGGCTAAGCTATTTATCCCTGTAGAGTCAGCAGAGGGTCAGACGCTCGCATCAGGTTTTATCTGGTCAAGGTCTTTCGCAATATCAGTGCAGTTCTGCTGTTTGGTTTGGGTTGCGCTGTATATGCTGGGTGATTCCGCTGTGTGTGCTGTGTGATTGTGCTGTGTGGTGTGTGATTGTGCTGTGTGATTGTGCTGTGTGATTGTGCTGTGTGGTGTGTGATTGTGCGGTATGGTGTGTGATTGTGCTGTGTGGTGTGTGATTGTGCGGTATGGTGTGTGATTGTGCGGTATGGTGTGTGATTGTGCTGTGTGGTGTGTGATTGTGCGGTATGGTGTGTGATTGTGCTGTGTGGTGTGTGATTGTGCTGTGTGATTGTGCTGTGTACTGTGTGATTGTGCTGTGTGATTGTGCTGTGTACTGTGTGATTGTGCTGTGTGATTGTGCTGTGTGGTGTGTGATTGTGCGGTGTGGTGTGTGATTGTGCGGTGTGGTGTGTGATTGTGCTGTGTGGTGTGTGATTGTGCTGTGTGGTGTGTGATTGTGCGGTGTGGTGTGTGATTGTACTGTGTGGTGTGTGATTGTGCTGTGTGGTGTGTGATTGTGCGGTGTGGTGTGTGATTGTGCTGTGTGGTGTGTGATTGTGCTGTGTGGTGTGTGATTGTGCTGTGTGATTGTGCTGTGTGGTGTGTGATTGTGCTGTGTGATTGTGCTGTGTGGTGTGTGATTGTGCTGTGTGGTGTGTGATTGTGCGGTGTGGTGTGTGATTGTGCTGTGTGGTGTGTGATTGTGCTGTGTGGTGTGTGATTGTGCGGTGTGGTGTGTGATTGTGCTGTGTGGTGTGTGATTGTGCTGTGTGGTGTGTGATTGTGCTGTGTGATTGTGCTGTGTGGTGTGTGATTGTGCTGTGTGATTGTGCTGTGTGGTGTGTGATTGTGCTGTGTGGTGTGTGATTGTGCGGTATGGTGTGTGATTGTGCGGTATGGTGTGTGATTGTGCTGTGTGGTGTGTGATTGTGCGGTGTGGTGTGTATCATTGTGCGGTGTGGTGTGTGTTTGTAGTGTGTGGTGTGTGATTGTGCTGTGTGGTGTGTGATTGTGCTGTGTGGTGTGTGATTGTGCGGTATGGTGTGTGATTGTGCGGTATGGTGTGTGATTGTGCTGTGTGGTGTGTGATTGTGCGGTGTGGTGTGTATCATTGTGCGGTGTGGTGTGTGTTTGTAGTGTGTGAGACTGAATCAATCAGTACATAAATTCAGCATGGAGGTCAAATGTCCATAACTGAGGGCAGAGCTACAAGACAACGGAGAGAGACCGAGAGAAGAAAATGAGAGAAACAAATATAGAAAGAAAAGGGAAAGAGAGGAGGAAAGAGAAACCGAAAGGAAAGAGAGGAAGGAAGGAAGAAAGAAAGAATAGAAAAGGAGGGAGAGAGATAGAAAGAAAAAGGAGAGATGGAGAGAGGAACAGCGAGGAAATGAAAAAGAAATGAAAGAGAAGGAGAGAGCGAGAAATGGAGAGATAGAGCAAACAAAGAAAAGTAAAAAGGAAGATAAAAAGAAAAAGAGAGATAAAGAAAGAAAGAAAAAGAAAAGTGAAGGGAAAGAGAGAATTAAAGAGGAGTAGACAGAGATAGAAACAGATAGCGAAAGAGAGAGAGGGAGGAAAGAGTGGGAGAGAGAGATTCAAACCAAGAAAAAGACAGATAGAGAGAAAAAGTTAGGGAGGAAGTGAGAGAGAGAGAGAGAGAGAGAGAGAGAGAGAGAGAGAGAGAGAATGGAAGCTTTCTTATCTGTTTATTTACTACATTCAAACATTCAAGCCGCTTACATCAGATTTCACTTCATATCTTTCAGGACAAATTCAATGAATGAATATGTGCATTAATGTATAAACAAGTAAATAACTAGACGAATAGGATAGATACTCAGACACGTCCATAAACGAGTGCATAAGTGAATAGACAAATCTAGCTGTGGTGTTCAGTCGGCGTGGAGGTCAGATTTCCATAACTGAGGGCTGAGACTCGAGCGCCTTCGTACCTCCTCTCCTGAATTATTCATGAGCTGCGTGGCAGCTATTTTATCACTAGCCCTCATTACGCCGGCCCGGGGGACCCCCGGCAGACAAAGCCGAGGAGAAGCGTCTGGCACAAAGCTGTCCTCACCTCCTCCTCCTTCTCCTCCACTCACCTTCAAGGACATAATAAAGCCTCCTTCAGACTCTTCACCCACACAGAGCTGAGTAATTACAGCACAATGCACACAGTCTGTAAGGAGTCTCCTCCTATGTGTCCTGCGGTGCGCAGGGTTTGATGTATGGGGCAGGCCGGGGGCGCCTCCAGCTTTACGGCCATATACTGTCTCTGTTACAGTTTATTTTGGTGGTCTATAGATGGTCTGTAGTCTGTAGACAGGCTTATCTTTCAGTATCAATCAAAATGCATTCTATTCATGTATCTTATATATACAATATATATATATATATATATATATACATATATATATATATATATATATATATATATATATATATATATATATATATATCACTGTTGTCAGATCAAAACCTCATATCTCAGTTTTTGATATAATTTACAATTTCCTTTTTGTCTTTTACATTGTATATATATTTCATGAAGAATTTACACACAGATCAGGCAGAACATCCTGACCACCTCCTTGTTTCTACGCTCACTGTCCACTTTATCAGTTCCACTTACTGTATAGCTGCACTCTGTAGTTCTACAGTTACAGACTGTAGTCCATCTGTTTCTCTGATACTCTGTTACCCTGTTCTTCAGTGGTCAGGACCCCCATGGACCCTCACAGAGCAGGTACTATTTGGGTGGTGGGTCATTCTCAGCACTGCAGTAACCCTGACGTGGTGGTGGTGTGTTAGTGTGTGTTGCGCTGGTCTGAGTGGATAGTGCGAATAGTCCACCAACCAAAAATATCCAGGCAACAGCGTCCTGTGGGCAGCGTCCTGTGGGCAGCGTCCTGTGGGCAGCGTCCTGTGACCACTGATGAAGGAATAGAGGACAACCAACACAAACTGTGCAGCAGCAGATGAGCTGTCGTCTCTGACTTTACATCTACAAGGTGGACCGACAAGGTAGGAGTGTCTGTAGAGTGGACAGTGAGTGGACACAGTGTTTAAAAACTCCATCAGTGTAACGCTGGTGAGCGAGGAGGTGGACGCATACGCTGAGATAAGCGACTTTTATTATGGGCAAATCCAGGGTCATGGTCAAAACGGTCCAGGTTCATATAGCCGACACGGAGAGCAGGAGGGACGGACATGACAAACATGAGCACAGAACTCCAAACAGCATAAACATAAAACAACCAGCGCAAACAAACAGTACAAAACACGGATAACGAGGGACAGGCGGAAAACAGGTGGCGACAATCAGGGGCGGAGTCACAAAACAAGGGGTCGGACTAGGAAACCAAAATGAAGAAAACACGTGGAAGATCAAAACAAAGGGGCATGTGGACGACCAGAAAGTAAACAGAAAAAGCACATGGAGTAGTGGGAGGAGCCAACCGTGACGATCATACACACACACACACATATATATATATATATATATATATATATATATATATATATATATATATATATATACACACACACACACACACACACTCTCACATGTGTGTGTGTATATATATATATATATATATATATATATATATATATATAATATACATTTTTTATTCATTTTATTTTAGTTTCATACTTATTTATACTTATTTCATACTGTTTTTATAGCCAGGCATGCTAATGGAGGATACTCGCCTGCAACGTTAGCCTCGTTGGCTCCAAGGTAAATATTCCTCCAGTAAAAGTAGAAGTTCCTCCCTTTAGACCTCCACTTGAGTAAAAGTACTAAAGTATTTCCCTTCAAATGTACTTAAGTATAAAGTAAAAGTACTAAAAGAGTAATTCAGGCTCTGATGTCCTGTTATCATTTTTATAACCAGACTGGCTTCATGAACTCATTTCAGGTGAAAGTCCTCCAGCGTCTCTCTTGGTAAACCAGTCTTTTAATAGAACGTCATTAATTAGTGACGCTGACGTCTATTAAAATGATCAGAAGCACAAAACACTGAAGGTAAACAGTTTCCATCAGGGAGAACCGAGTGGCTCTGAAATCACTTTTTACACACAAGCAAAGTTTCAGTTTCAGATTTATTTACAACTTAGTTCCAAGTTTAAGTTGAATAAAAACTGGCTTTAAACTCAGGATCACAGATGAGCTCCTTTACTATGTTGATCTGTAGGCGTCTGTTCATAAACATAAACCAGCCCAAACTCATTTACTATAAAATGAAATGGTGTTTGTAGAAATTCAGAAAAAAGCCGCGTCAGTCTCGACTGCATATGTGGACATATTTCTATATTGAGCTCTATTTACACAAAGTTAGGTTAGTTCATCATTTATGTTGAACAGACTCTCCCAAAGTTTTACGCTGCTGCGCTGACGTTGAACCGCGTGCTGCACTGGGTCGGTCTGACCAACAGGTCAAAACCAGCTCTAAACAAAGTGACCGCTGGGCCCTGATTGGCGCTCTGGCTTTGCGCTTCTTTCATTTTGACATGTGACGTTTTTATACACACAGAAACCAAAAGGAACGACAGATTTCTCAAAATGTAGGAGGAAAAAGTCGGATATTAGACTCTGAAATGTAGTGGAGTGAAAGGAAAAAGTCCAGAATGGAGAAACTTCAGTACAGATACACCAAAAAATACTAAAGTACAGAAACTCATTACATTTACTCTACAGAGTAACTACAGAGAGAGGCCTCAGCAGGCTGCCTAGTTATGGTGATGGAGAACAGAGGAAAGTGGCTCCACTCATGCGAATTCTCCCCTCCCACGGCAGACGAGGCTGCGGCCTGCTCGGGGAGCTTCCTCTGCTGAGCGTGTGCACGTGGTTTCTTCTGCTGTGTATGCGGTGAAAGAAATGCCGACAGGTGCTGAAACCGTGTCAGAAAGCTGCGCTGTTTTTAGCAACACCTTCAAAAGTAGTCGATTAGTCAGAGCCTGTTTGGTGTGCGAAACACTGGAGCTACTGAGAAAATAAGGGGGGGGCTTACGTGCGCTTATTAGCATGGTGCTAGCTGCGTGCATACATCTTCACCCATTTGCGCCAAGCGAACTGCAACAGGCCAGATCATGTGGTTTCACACTGTATAACATACTGTACCCTGTAAACATGGACTGAAGTCTGTAAGCAGCGCTAAAAATACAGGGTGGCCCGAAAAAACGGACATCATTTGAGATGTTTATATCGGAGTATCCACATGCCGTGGGCAAACGAAATGAATTGGGCCTCGAGTTGAACAAGTTCACACAGGAAATTCAGAGGGACGTAGATTTTATAAGCGATTTCACAGCTTTACACTTGTAATATCTTCCGATACCGGCGGTCGTCCAGATCTCTTCGCCTTCCTCTTTGAATTATTTCCTGGAAACACTCTTTTTGACTGTGTTTGAGCGCATCCTAACACACAGAATGGCTTTTCATTTCTAGTGAACATTAAAAATCAATCGCGGTCAGTTTCACACATCGTGTGAGGGAGAGCTGGCTGTGTTACGAGCCTACGAAATGAAATGACCGTGTATGGTGAGCAGTCATTTTGGAGCCTGGATTGTGTCCGTGCTTTTGTGAGTAACTGTAGGCTACAGTGTCCGAGTAAAAGAGGAATTTGTGTGCGTGTGATTGTTTACTTATATATGAAGTTATATATATGAAGTAGTGGTGAAAGGCTGGTGTGGTTTTTGCACATATTGTGTACATAAATTCGTTGGAAAAACTGTAGTAGACTGTAGGCTCTGGCTGGCTGGCTGCTGGAGTGAACTTTAGTTCATGTGCTGAGCTGTCTGCTCTGCGGGGTTCTTTCCGATAAGCCACGCCCAGGATATGAGGAAACGGGATGGAGGAAGGAAGTGAAACTAAACAGCCTCGGCGAAGCCTGCGCTCTAACAGGACAGTCTCAGAGCCGCTGCACCGGCAGAAGTCATGCATTGCATGTGATTTAAATGTGCGCCAGTTGTGGTGAAATAGTGTTTTATTCATGTAGGGATGATTCACACACTTTAAATCATGTGAATCAAGTTCATTTGCTGTGTCAGTGTCTTTGTGTGTTACACATGCATCCCCTCAGACTCACGTTCGCCTCCCACTGTGTGTCTGTGTGTGTAGAACCGATACTTCGTCACAGGGCAGCTGAGTATCTGAAGGAAGCCAGCTTGCTGTGCTGATATACAGCATGAGGAAGCAAACAAAGGAAGGCAAAAAAGGATAGAAGGCAGTGTCTTCTGTTTGTTGGGGATATATCTTTAAAGTTCTGCTGAAACTCCTTAAAAACTTTTACCCTGCTAAAAACATTAAAAACAAAACAGGTTAAACTACCATGAATTTGAGTGGAAGCACAAGGTAGGTGTTTCTAATAAAGTGGCCAGTGAGTGGAAGCACAAGGTGGGTGTTTCTAATAAAGTGGCCAGTGAGTGGAAGCACAAGGCGGGTGTTTCTAATAAAGTGGCCAGTGAGTGGAAGCACAAGGTGGGTGTTTCTAATAAAGTGGCCAGTGAGTGGAAGCACAAGGTAGGTGTTTCTAATAAAGTGGCCAGTGAGTAGAAGCACAAGGTGGGTGTTTCTAATAAAGTGGCCAGTGAGTGGAAGCACAAGGTAGGTGTTTCTAATAAAGTGGCCAGTGAGTAGAAGCACAAGGCTGGTGTTTCTAATAAAGTGGCCAGTGAGTGGAAGTACAAGGCAGGTGTTTCTAATAAAGTGGCCAGTGAGGGGAAGCACAAGATGGGTGTTTCTAATAAAGTGGCCAGTGAGGGGAAGCACAAGATGGGTGTTTCTAATAAAGTGTCCAGTTAGTAAAACTAATAAAGTGTTTAAATATCTAGATTTGTTCTCTACAGATGTTCAAAAAATTACGAATTAACGAACTGTAACGTTGGGGAGCGATGATGCGGCGGATGCATAAGCGAGACTTAACAGGATAAACAAACAATGGGGGCCGGAAGAAACAAATATCAAACAATATCAAATACTTCAAACGTCAAGCAAATCAAACAATATGAACAATACATAGACCAAACAGCACGGGAATACAATACACAGGTGGACAACACAGGTGAGAACAATCAAGGGCAGGGTCTGAAAACAAGGGGGCAGGACTGGGAAGAACTCAATGAAAACAAAAAGCACGTGGACAGGTCTAGAAGGTAAACACAGGCACATGGACATGTCTAGAAGGTAAACACAGGCACATGGACATGTCTAGAAGGTAAACACAGGCACATGGACAGGTCTAGAAGATAAACACAGGCACATGGACAGGTCTAGAAGGTAAACACAGGCACATGGACATGTCTAGAAGGTAAACACAGGCACATGGACAGGTCTAGAAGGTAAACACAGGCACATGGACAGGTCTAGAAGGTAAACACAGGCACATGGACAGGTCTAGAAGGTAAACACAGGCACATGGACATGTCTAGAAGGTAAACACAAGCACATGGACAGGACTGTGAGGGGCCAATCTGACAAAAACCATCTGGTTATTCTCAACAGTGTTAGGTCTAGGATTAATATGAGAGTTAGGGTTAGGACCAGAGTGAGGGTTGGGGTAAGTTTTTTGGGGTTAGCGTTAGGACTAGGTTTAGGATTACGAGGTGAATTTCAGAGATATTTAAATGCAATTAAATGCATAATGAACATCTGTAAAGCAGCTACTGTGGGCAGTCCAAATAAAGAGTTTCCCAATTTTGTGAGCAGGAAAATGACCAAACTGTGCTGAAATAAAATATCACGCTTAAGAGCTGCAGTATTATTTTCAGCACACGCTGCAGCAACAATATGCGTACATGGACAGTTATACATAGCTACCATATACATATGTATGTATGTATGTATATATATATATATATAGTCGTACGCAAAAGAAAAAGGGGGGCTGCTTTATTGTTCAGTTATTTTGTTGAATTTCTGAGAGTAAATAAGTGAACACATCCTCTATAGACAACACACCTCTGCACACTTTAATACACAATTACTGTTTATTTGCTGAATTTAACATATTAAAAAGAACATAATTCAAAAAAATGTATTTATATTAAAAAAATATATGTATATATTTATATATATACATATATGTTTAAAGTAGGTTTTTTCTTCTGCTGTAAAGTTACCATTTTGAAGATATAAGCTTTTGTTATATATATATATATATATATATATATATATATATATATATATATATATTTTTTTTTTTTTTCTTTCTTATATAAAAAAAACATACTGTACTTTTAATGTAAGTGAATGTAACCAGAATTTTTCCAGGTAATTTTGGGCCATTTATTTTGGTCCCTTCACCATGAATCTTACACACAATGTAAAGAGCAACAGGCAATTTTCAGATTATGTCTAAAACTGAAAAATGACAAAAATGGAGATATGAGGTTTTCTTCTGACAGCAGTGTGTGTGTGTGTATATATATATATATATATATATATATATATATATATATATATATATATATATATATACACACACACACACACACACACACACACACACACACACACACACACACACACATGATCCTAATCTTAAGATTAAAAAAATGACTTTCCTTCTTTTATTGCTCAGGGAACCACTGCATCGCACTCAGCAGCTCAGGGGTTACATTGGGCCGGAGGGAACTGGAGCTGTAGTGAGATCTCCGGGACTGTAATTCGATGGAAATGTAAACCGTTTCATGATCAAATCTTTGTGAAACACATCAAATATGCCACTGTAACTGTTTGTCAAACCCGCATGAAGCGCAGTTTCAGTACTTTATGTTACACAAATTGCAATCTAAACCACATTATTTCAGATTTAAATTTGGTGCCTCTTTAAATAACACAAAATAAAAAAAATTCATGAGGGTGGGCTTCACACACACGAGAAATATTAATGATTAATACCACCTTTCCATTATACGTCATTCTCTTTAAAACACTGTACAAAATCTTACAAATGGGCACACACACACACACACACACACACACACACACACACACACACACACACACACACACACATTCAGTGATGCTGACCTTTTGTTCTGTCTCCATGGTAACAGGCTGTACTGTAACTCAGGGAGGAGCAGGAAAGAGCAGTAAGGTGTGGAGGAGCACATGCCTCCTGTGTGTCCAATCAGAGGAGCAGGAGATTAAAACATTCCCGGTGGACACACAGGACACGCTCCTCTAACGTCCACTGACACAGCGTGAAAACCTGGACACAGCGTCGGTGTCTGTTATGTTTACACTAAATCGGCTGTTATGTCAGCCAGGAATCTTCATCCATACTGAGACAGAGTCTGACCTACAGTCACATACACAGATGTATGGTCATGCACATCCCTGGGTGATGATCATAGTAATAATAATAAAGCATTTCATTTAAATAGGATCAATGTTGCTTTTCAGTGCATCAAAATCAAAGCCTAAAAATACAGCACAGTATTTACGATAACAGAGGGACAGAAACGATCCTGTTTAAGTTGTATGTTTGTATATTGGTGATTCCTAGGTTTATACGTATATAGCATATATGAGCAACCAATATACACACATATATCAGTATATTGCTATATTTCAGTGAGTGGAAACCAAATACATGATCATATATCAATATATTGTCATATTTTTGACTGCAGAAGCCAAATATTGTCATATGTCAATATATTTTCAAATTCGTAAAAACATTTATTTTGTTATATATTAATATCTTCCTCTTTTTGTAAAATAATAAAATAAAAAACAAATATTTTGTCTTACATCCGTTTGTCATCTTTTAGACAACATAAAACAAAAACATATCATCATATGTCAATATGTCAGATGTACTCAACATCTACTATGATTTACTCAGTATCTACTCTGAATTATTCAGTATTTACTAAGAAGTATTCAGTATTTACTATGAATTATTGAGTATCTATTATGAATTATTGCGTATCTGCTATGAATTATTGCGTATCTGCTATGAATTATTCAGTATGCACTATGAATTACTGAGTATCTATGATAAATTATTGAGTATTTACTATGAATTACTCAGTGTCTACTATGGATTAGTGAGTATCTACTGTGAAGTATTCAGTATCTACTGTGAAGTATTCAGTATCTACTATGAATTACTCAGTATACACTATAGATTATTCACCCGATATATAATGCGTATCAATATACTGTCATATGTCTGATAATGGAGACCAAATATAATGTCATAAATCAATATATTATCTTACTTTTAACACTGGAAACCAAATATGTCATTATATCTATATATAGTCATAGTTCTGACAGCCAAAATCAAATACTTTGTTATTTATATCGTCTAATAATACATTTTTATTTATATGTCGTCTAATATGTTATCAGGGGGGACGTTATTGTCTCCGTGCAGGTCTTGTGGTCGTTGTTGTAATATCGAAACAGTAAGTGACCAGCTGTTGCTTAACCTGTGCTATTTTTTCTCATTTTTCTTTTCCAGCTGTTGTTAAAACGTGCTTGCAGTGACTGTAAGGTTAGGAATGTATGCTTGAAGACGATTTTGCAAAGAAACGTGGATGACTTCATGACGTCCTCTTGTTTCAGACGATCCATGGTTATTGTGTTTGGGTAACTGAGCTGTTCCCGTTTATGAGCTTTGGATCATATTGTAAATGCTGTAAGAGCCTTTAGTCTTTACTGATGTCATTACAGAGAGCAAAACGTTTATTAATGATGAGCTTTAATTACATTTCAGTGTTTCTCTCCAATCAAGTGTCCATCCGTAAAATGACACACATCCGGCCTCAGTCTCCTATTGCAGTTTCAGTTCACATCAGTGTCTGTTCGGATGTTCATATTCCTATATGAGTAGCTGCTTGGAAGAAAGTATGGATTCATCATCTGACTCCTTCTGGAATGATCTGTATGATCTCTGGGAGCTAAACAGTAAATGTCTGTGGTGTTTCTATGTAGTATAATCATTGCTCCAATCATGGCTGCATCCGTTGATAGGGTGTTGCTAGGCCATTGCTATGGTATCCCAGGTGGTTGCTAGGGTGTTGCTAGGCCATTGCTATGGTATCCCAGGTGGTTGCTAGGGTGTTGCTAGGCCATTGCTATAGTATCACAGGTGGTTGATAGGGTGGTGCTAGGCCATTGCTATAGTATCACAGGTGGTTGCTAGGGTGTTGCTAGGCCATTGCTATAGTATCACAGGTGGTTGATAGGGTGTTGCTAGGCCATTGCTATAGTATTCCAGGTGGTTGATAGGGTGTTGCTAGACCATTGCTATAGTATCACAGGTGGTTGCTAGGGTGTTGCTAGGCCATTGCTATAGTATTCCAGGTGGTTGCTAGGGTGTTGCTAGGCCATTGCTATAGTATTCCAGGTGGTTGCTAGGGTGTTGCTAGGCCATTGCTATAGTATTCCAGGTGGTTGATAGGGTGTTGCTAGGCCATTGCTATAGTGTTCCACATGGTTGATGGGGTGTTGCTAGACCACTGCTATAGTATTCCAGGTGGTTGCTAGGGTGTTGCTAGGCCATTGCTATAGTATCACAGGTGGTTGCTAAGGTGTTGCTAGGCCATTGCTATAGTATTCCAGGTGGTTGATAGGGTGTTGCTAGGCCATTGCTATAGTATCACAGGTGGTTGCTAGAGTGTTGCTAGGCCATTGCTATAGTATCACAGGTGGTTGCTAGGGTGTTGCTAGGCCATTGCTATAGTATTCCAGGTGGTTGCTAAGGTATTGCTAGGCCATTGCTATAGTATGACTCTACGATTCTACGATCAAAGTTTTGTGGTTCTAGATTGAAAACTGTGACCTCTGTAAATGGTCAAAAATGTAGAACAGGAAGTGGGCTTTGTCGAGCCAACTTAACATAAGAAATATAAAAATAAACAATCATACCTGCACACAGTGTTCATAAGAATGGGAAAAATACACGAGATCCACATTCACTACAGAGTGGCAAATTACAGCTGCATGCAAAAGTTTGTGTGACATGTTTTGTTGCTTTTCTTTGTGAAAATAACACATTCTCTACAGAGATCACACTTCCGCACACTTTAATAAACAATTACTGTTTATTCGCTAAATTTGACACATTGGGGGAAAATGATACAACGTAACACGTGGCCTGTGCAAATAAATAGAAATTGTGCAATAAAATTAGTAGCAAAAAGACAGATTTAAGTGTGTTTTTTGTAGAGAACGTGTTGTCATATTTTTTAAAATATTTGGGAAGTGTTCAGTTTTCAGGGGTGATCAATTGTTTGCAAGCTTTACTTAAGGCCTTTCAGCGGAGCAGTGAAACTGATGTAAAATTAAATAGTCGTGTCATTGTCTAGCTAAAAATAGAGCAGTAATGCAGCAAAGGGGAAGGCAGTCAGAGTTATACCCTTATAGCAGAGAGACAGAGGGGTCAGCTTGCAGCTATAAACACACACTGTGCACAGCTGGAAAAGCACAGCGCTGTAGCTGTGGTGAGATGTGAATTGATTACTGATCAACATTGATTTTAAGGCTGTAAGTGATGGAAATGGTGCTGTACACCATGACTGTCATACACACAGATATGAGTGCACACTGGCTGGTGTGTGGAGTGAGATTGACAGTGATCCTGTGCAGGATGGCTGTAGAGGTGGGGGAGGAGAGTCTCTAGGGGGCTGTGGACTGGCTGGGGGTGGGAGGTGGTGGGGTGGGGGATGGAGTAGGGGAAATGAAGTGTAACCTCTACACAGCAGATATAGCTTTAACCCTTTTAACTATGAGTGCATTATTCTGTTAGTCTTAATACTTAATATCTAATAAGAACTGTGAAGGACTGTTCAGTGAACTGTAATATTCAGCAATTACTACACATTATTCAGTGTCTACTATGACTTATTCAGTATCTACTATGTCTTACTCAGTGACCGCCCTGCCAGCCTCCACGAGAGGCTCTCAGTCTTGGTCGTGGTGAATCCACAGCCAGATGTCACACTATTTACAAACCCATAGGAGTGAATTAATCCACTGATGCATAGAAAACAATGTGTGGCCTGGCATTAAGAAGCACAGTCCTTATAGATGGAGAGAGCAGGACACATTTAACGGGATGCTTCAACAAGCCTACAGTGAACGTAAAGCAGTATTCACTGTTAGTGTGATGATGCTAACCTGTCACGTTAAGGTTAATTCAATGGCAGCCCCATATGTGTTATGCTCCTGAAGTGTCCTGTAGCATTATCTATTAAATGTCTATTTCATACGTGACCCTGAGCTTTGAGCCATGCATGATAAGCATTCTGTGAATTTGCCATTTTACCCAGCAACCCCAGAGTTTGATCGCTTTCACATAAGTGTCTTTATGGTCTGTAAGTGCGCTTGAAGACTATTAGCCAAGAAATAGTCACTGCACTGTCCACGCGATGAAGTCCCTGAAGGTCATTTGTGATTAATACAGTGTATAACAGCAGCTATATGCTGTATGCGAGCTTTAAGGCTGTGGAGAAGCTGTCCTCTTCAGTGCTGAGTACGGTTGAGTGCTGTTTATCTCGGATATTTAATGCCCTGTTAAGCATTGACTGGTGGTGGGAAATAGCGGTCAGGTCTGAGCAGGGCTCATTAGAGTGTTTGGGTTTATCTTCAGCCTTTGAAGCCATTCAGATGGTGTTTAGTGACTCTGCCACTGTTACTCAAAAGCTCCAGCTCTTTCAGCAGCTGTCAGTTAGAGTGGAGCTTTATGACGGGACTGAAAATGCTTTCTTTTCTGCAGAGACTCCTACAGCGAGTCAGTGCGACGTCTAATCCATCTCTGTTCCTCTCTTTCCCTGATGAGAGTCCACTAGGGCTGTTATAATACTGCCTGGTCAGGCCCTGTCGATGACACAGCCATCCCCTGATAGGCAGAGGACGGTGGGCCGCTGTTGGCCCGCTGATGGCAGAGCTGGCAGTGCACTGGCGTTTTGCTCAGTGTTTTCCAACAGTCAATCGCACAGCTGATTGACTGTTGTTGCTTAGCTGTGCTAGAATCATTCAGAAACGATGTGAACCTACAGGAGGAAAGGCTGTGCCCTCAGTATATGGCACTGAGTCATGATGCAAGTTAGACGTTATGATGTTCTGGAATTTTTCTCTAACTGGACCTTATTGGATTTTAATTAAAGACCCCTGCAATACTGTCTTAAACAAACCCGCCCTATTTTTCCTTGTGGGAAACCCTGACTGCGTACTAAGGGCCATTCCGTGGCTTTATTAGCTGAAGTGAAGTTAATTAGATGAGCCTTTGTAGGGAAGAAGGATCAAGTCAACATACTTGAGGACTTCAGCAGCAGAACCTCGTTATGAATCATTGTGATTTGGTGCATTTACCTTTTCAAACCCTAAACCAGTGGTCAACAGTACTGTTAATTGGCCAGAGCAGTAAACTACCTTAATATGCTTAATATTTCAAAGCCATAACATTCAGTTGTCTGTGTTCAGACTGGCTTTTATGTAGTGAACAACTCCAGAAACATGACTAATGATTCACGTTCATCAACTGTGCTAACTTGCTAGTTAGTGAGCTGAAAGCTACACAGCTCGTAACAATATGGAATAACGGCAGTGCTACTCAGCTTTAACCTTCCTGTCGTGTTCGGGTCAAATCTGACCGATTTACAACTTAAAACACTCATAAATATTGTGTTTTACATCTGATCAAGGCCTCATGATCTCCTCCACACTGGGCACTAGAACATGGAAAAGTGACGATCTCCTCTTTGGATCATTGGATTTTGAGTGTTTAATCAATCAATCATTAACTCACTCACTCATCCTCATACACACCCCCCAACTCACTCACTCATCCTCATACACACCCCCCAACTCACTCACTCATCCTCATACACACCCCCCAACTCACTCACTCATCCTCATACACACCCCCCAACTCACTCGCTCATCCTCATACACACCCCCTCAACTCACTCGCTCATCCTCATACACACCCCCCAACTCACTCGCTCATCCTCATACACACCCCCAACTCACTCACTCATCCTCATACACACCCCCCCAACTCACTCACTCATCCTCATACACACCCCCCCAACTCACTCACTCATCCTCATACACACCCCCCCAACTCACTCACTCATCCTCATACACACCCCCTCAACTCACTCACTCATCCTCATACACACCCCCAACTCACTCACTCATCCTCATACACACCCCCCCAACTCACTCACTCATCCTCATACACACCCCCCCAACTCACTCACTCATCCTCATACACACCCCCCCAACTCACTCACTCATCCTCATACACACCCCCCAACTCACTCACTCATCCTCATACACACCCCCAACTCACTCACTCATCCTCATACACACCCCCCAACTCACTCACTCATCCTCATACACACCCCCTCAACTCACTCACTCATCCTCATACACACCCCCCAACTCACTCGCTCATCCTCATACACACCCCCCAACTCACTCGCTCATCCTCATACACACCCCCCCAACTCACTCACTCATCCTCATACACACCCCCCAACTCACTCACTCATCCTCATACACACCCCCCCAACTCACTCACTCATCCTCATACACCCCCCAACTCACTCACTCATCCTCATACACACCCCTCAACTCACTCACTCATCCTCATACACCCCCCAACTCACTCACTCATCCTCATACACACCCCCCCAACTCACTCACTCATCCTCATACACCCCCCAACTCACTCACTCATCCTCATACACACCCCTCAACTCACTCACTCATCCTCATACACACCCCCCCCAACTCACTCACTCATCCTCATACACACCCCCCCAACTCACTCACTCATCCTCATACACACCCCCCCCAACTCACTCACTCATCCTCATACACACCCCCCCAACTCACTCACTCATCCTCATACACACCCCCCCAACTCACTCACTCATCCTCATACACACCCCCCAACTCACTCACTCATCCTCATACACACCCCCCAACTCACTCACTCATCCTCATACACACCCCCAACTCACTCACTCCTCATACACACCCCCCCCAACTCACTCACTCATCCTCATACACACCCCCCAACTCACTCACTCATGCTCATACACACCCCCCAACTCACTCACCCTCATACACACCCCCCAACTCACTCACTCATCCTCATACACCCCCCCAACTCACTCACTCATCCTCATACACACCCCTCAACTCACTCACTCATCCTCATACACACACCCCCAACTCACTCACTCATCCTCATACACACCCCCCCAACTCACTCACTCATCCTCATACACACCCCCCAACTCACTCACTCATCCTCATACACCCCCCCAACTCACTCACTCATCCTCATACACACCCCCCCAACTCACTCACTCATCCTCATACACACCCCCCCAACTCACTCACTCATCCTCATACACCCCCCCTCAACTCACTCACTCATCCTCATACACACCCCCCCAACTCACTCACTCATCCTCATACACACCCGCCCAACTCACTCACTCATCCTCATACACACCCCCACAACTCACTCACTCATCCTCATACACACCCCCCCAACTCACTCACTCATCCTCATACAGACCCCCCCAACTCACTCACTCATCCTCATACACCCCCCACAACTCACTCACTCATCCTCATACACACCCCCCAACTCACTCACTCATCCTCATACACACCCCCCCAACTCACTCACTCATCCTCATACACCCCCCAACTCACTCACTCATCCTCATACACACCCCTCAACTCACTCACTCATCCTCATACACCCCCCAACTCACTCACTCATCCTCATACACACCCCCCCAACTCACTCACTCATCCTCATACACCCCCCAACTCACTCACTCATCCTCATACACACCCCTCAACTCACTCACTCATCCTCATACACATCCCCCCCAACTCACTCACTCATCCTCATACACACCCCCCCAACTCACTCACTCATCCTCATACACACCCCCCCCAACTCACTCACTCATCCTCATACACACCCCCCCAACTCACTCACTCATCCTCATACACACCCCCCCAACTCACTCACTCATCCTCATACACACCCCCCAACTCACTCACTCATCCTCATACACACCCCCCAACTCACTCACTCATCCTCATACACACCCCCAACTCACTCACTCCTCATACACACCCCCCCCAACTCACTCACTCATCCTCATACACACCCCCCAACTCACTCACTCATCCTCATACACACCCCCAACTCACTCACCCTCATACACACCCCCCAACTCACTCACTCATCCTCATACACCCCCCCAACTCACTCACTCATCCTCATACACACCCCTCAACTCACTCACTCATCCTCATACACACACCCCCAACTCACTCACTCATCCTCATACACACCCCCCCAACTCACTCACTCATCCTCATACACACCCCCCAACTCACTCACTCATCCTCATACACCCCCCCAACTCACTCACTCATCCTCATACACACCCCCCCAACTCACTCACTCATCCTCATACACACCCCCCCAACTCACTCACTCATCCTCATACACCCCCCCTCAACTCACTCACTCATCCTCATACACACCCCCCCAACTCACTCACTCATCCTCATACACACCCGCCCAACTCACTCACTCATCCTCATACACACCCCCACAACTCACTCACTCATCCTCATACACACCCCCCAACTCACTCACTCATCCTCATACAGACCCCCCCAACTCACTCACTCATCCTCATACACCCCCCACAACTCACTCACTCATCCTCATACACACCCCCCCAACTCACTCACTCATCCTCATACACACCCCCCCAACTCACTCACTCATCCTCATACACACCCCCCAACTCACTCACTCATCCTCATACACACCCCCCCAACTCACTCACTCATCCTCATACACACCCCCCAACTCACTCACTCATCCTCATACACCCCCCCTCAACTCACTCACTCATCCTCATACACACCCCCCCAACTCACTCACTCATCCTCATACACACCCCCCCAACTCACTCACTCATCCTCATACACACCCCCCAACTCACTCACTCTATTTGTATTTTCACTGCAGTTATTTTATGTCTGATTCTCTAAATTCAGGTTAAATTCTACTCTGAGACGTTGTTCACAGCTAAAGAATAGTGAATAAAAATACGGTGGTGAAAAGGTTTTTCGTGCTAATTTAAGAGCAGTTAAAACACACCGGTCGGTTTTGACCGGGAACACTAAAGTAAGGGGCGGGAGGTGAAGAGGACAGGAGGGTTAAAGCAACATTTTCAGTCACTCACAAAGTGTATGTCCATCCCAAAGAACATTCTACATCACTAAGTTTGCCTGGCTTTCCAATTAGCCCACTAGGGACAAGCTAGCAGAGGAAGCATGCGGCTGCATGTCGCTGTTGACGGAAGGAAACCTCGTACCTCCAGACTGGTGACTTTACAGGAGAAGGAAGAAACCTACTTAACTGTTAATGTAGGTCAGTGAAACCAGAATGTTTTCCAAGTCAAAAGCCGTTTCTTTTGGTCCATTCATCATGACATTTGCACACAATGTAATAAAAGGCAGCAGGTATTTTCAAATTATGTCAAAAACTGGAAAATATGAAACGATGTGTGACGCAGACGTGACGCAACATGTTGAAACAGAACTGAGGTCTTAACTTGTAACAGAATTATTGCAATATAAAGTTTTGTCTGTATCGTGCGGCCCTGCAAACTGCCTTCACAGGCCGCGGCTCTGTCCGCTGCAGTGGGATATCGTGCTACATGTGGGTGTTTTGTGGGCTGTTTTTGTGCAGCAGTCTTCTCGGTTTGGCCCAAACTGGCCTGAGTTTTAATACACAGCTGTTTCTGTTCGCTCCTCACATGCTGGCCTGGCAGTACAGTCTGCGCTTCCTGAGTTAAAAAACATCTCCACCCTTTAGACCCAAGCACATCGCTGCCTGCTCTGCTAACTGTGGAGCTGCTTTCCCGACCGAAACACTTCAGTCTTCAAATCCCTACAGCTGCTTTTCAGGCCAGTCTTCATATGCATTTAAATGTCAGTCTCCCCCATATAGAAGCTGTGCTCTTGGCCGGTCATTTGGAAAAGAAACCAATCTTTCAAAAATTCCTAATTTAATTCCCTTAAGGACTGTACCATTTTTCCAGGGGGGGGGGGGGGGGGGGTGGTACAGTCCTTAAGGGAATTCAATCACTCGCTGATAATTGACATCGGTCAACTAAGAAGCGTAGAAGTGGAGCTTTCGTGGACCATGAGTTGTCTTTTACTGGTAAAAGCTGAAGAGCAGAGTGATGAATTTGATTAGGCAAGATGGTTCCCATTGGCTCTGTGTCTCCGATCTCTACGGTTGCCATGGAACCACAGTGTGGCCTGGAATACAGAAGTAGATGGTGGAGCCTTGCGTTACTGGCGATGTACATGTGAGACTTCAGATGTTGTTTGTGTAGGTCTCCAGGACCTCCTGCCTATTGATTCACGTACAGTGAGGGTTTCTAAATGCTTCTATGCTTGGACAAACAGCTATAGGATGAGTTTGCAATGGGAGTAGAACCTTTACATTATGTGGGGTTCTTTAAAGTGGTTCTTCATTGTACATCTCGTTTACAGAACCCCTTTTACCCTTTTAAACAGGGTGGGCCAAACTGAAGCCCAGCAGGGTGATTGGCAGGTTGGGTGTTTCCGAGTGCACAGGTCCATCTTTAGCCTGTGTTTCGCTGTTGTAAGTGATCGGACGGCTTCGTCGCCTCGTTCTCTAGCTTCTCCACACATAACACAGGGAACGATAGATGTAGATGTAGCAGCTAGTTCGGTAGTCATGATTGGGTGACACCACAGGGATTCCCAAAGGTTGTACGATGTATTTGTGTGATGCATGCTGGGTATTGTAGTGAGAGAACACTTATGAATGAAAATGGTGTAAAATCGGGAATTTGGTCAAATTGATGAAGCTGATGAACATGATAAATAACTCGGTAAACTTTTATTTTAGGCCAAAAGGCTCCTTTAACTTAGAGTTCAGCTCCTTGTTGCATTAAATAATAAAAGTCCATTTGAATAGTCCAGTTTTATTATACGCATTATTTATCCAGGCATTATAGTTTTGCTGCTGCATTATGTTAAATATTTTACCAAACTAAATACGGTGATATACAGATACAGATGTATGTATGTTTGGGCGCCTCTGGCCAAAAGATATAATAAGTTGACACATCCTCTACAGAAAACACATCCCTGCACAATTTAAGGCACAATAACTGTTTGTTTATTGAATTAAACATATTGGGGAAAAAAACAATAAAGGCTAAAATGTGGCCTGTGCAAAAGTTGTTGGGGCAGTCGTGGGCTGGAGGTTAGGGAGCTGGCCCTGTGACCGGAAGGTCGCCGGTTCGATCCCCAGGGCCGACAGTCCATGACTGAGGTGTCCTTGAGCAAGACACCTAACCCCCAACTGCTCCCCGGGCGCCGTGGATAGGGCTGCCCACTGCTCCGGGCAAGTGTGCTCACTGCCCCCTAGTGTGTGTGTTCACTAGTGTGTATGTGGTGTTTCACTTCACGGATGGGTTAAATGTGGAGGTGGAATTTCCCCGGTTTTGGGATTAATAAGGGTCACTTAATTACTTAATCACATTTTATATGTTATGAAAGTTGTTGCAGTGTGTTAATGTGCATGAAAATGTGCAGAAGGAAATGCCATATCAGCAAATAAAATGATGTGTAATTTGATCGGGGGTTGGTCAGTCTTTTGCATTTGACCGGTTCCAGTCCTCATGGGCCAAAACACTACAGACTTCAGCACTAGGCCCCATTAAACACACCTGATTCAGCTCATCGGCTAATTAGAAAGACCTTCATGAGCTGAATTCAGCGTGTTAGATGAGGGTAAACGCTGATCTTCGGCCCAGAACGTCCCCAGTTTGACATGCTTGCTCTAACCAGTCACTGTGACCAATCATTCTGACCAATCATTAGATCCTGGTTTGTTTGGCCATTTGGTGACAACAAACGAATCATGTCGGTCAGAAAAGTGATGCAGGCCGATCTCCAGCTACATCATGCTTTGTAATAGTAATATTTACATAAATGCAATATGAAATTCGGTCTGTAGTGTCGTTACAGCCCTAATTGCCTCGTTAGCATATGATAACTTATTTTTTTACCCAATTTCGTCTCCAATTCCACCCTCTAGTTAGGCCTCCCCAAATCACATGATACTACCAAAGCTAGGAGGGTGAAGGGAGCACAGGCTTCCTCCGAGACCTGTGAAACCAGCCACCGCTTCTTTTCGAACTGCCGCTCACGTGACGGCCGAACGTGCTCGACCGCCAGATCTGCTACATCAGCTACCCACCCAGAGAGAGCGAGGCCAGTTGTGCTCTCTTGGCCACGGGCGGCTGTAGCTTCACCAGGGATTGAACTCGCGATCTCCTGATGATGCGGCCAACGCTTAGACGGTTGCGCCACTGTTCAGTGGTCTGCAGACGGTTTGGCCACTGTCCAGTGGTCTGCAGACGGTTTGGCCACTGTCCAGTGGTCTGCAGCTGAAATAAAGGGCACTCCATTCAAAAAGAGAAAGAAATCGTTTGTAGGCTGTTTTGTGTTCAGGTGTAGGTTTTGTCTCGCTGTGGTGTGACGCGTTTCAGTACATGGACTGCTCACAGAGCGAGCCTGCGAGAGGCGAAAGCTGCTGAAGTGTCGATGCAGAGCTTCTCCTGTGGTGAACAAAGTGAACCAGCTTAGCCACAGCGCAGCAGCAGGTATTCAGCAGCGTGCAGTCCGCTTCATTGCCAGTAAGCAGGCCAAGAGCTGTGACTTTCATTTAAACTTCCTGTCTTCTTTGGCATTTGACCCAGTTCTCATCACACGAACTGTATGGAGTTGTTTTGTTACCGGTTTGCTTCACCAGAAGGTACGACTGAAGAAACTTGGAAGATTTTACACAAGAGCACAAAGAACGCTTTCGTACTGATTAAAAATGATAGCTGGGGATTCAGCGAGTCGGGCTGGGAGGCGTGGCTAAGTGAAGCGCTTTAGCCCATGTTTATAGATAACAGCGTGTCATACAGTGCCAGAAACCACATATTCAAGTCCCGACAACTCCACGCAGACGATTTAGGCACGCAGTTAGCACCATGCTAGAAGGAGCCCAGTTCAGACACCAAACTGACCACGTTTCAGGGTAACAGAGGAAAATGGGTTTAAGGTATTTCAGAGAACAGTTCAGTTCAGTTTGGCGACCACATGTGTGAGACATCGTCTCCTGTCCAACTCTTCTGGCTCTCTCTGTCATTTCTCTTCCTCCTGGCCTGTATCAGTGTGCCATGCCTGCTTCCTTCAGATACTCAGCCTCTGCATGACGCTGTGTGACTCTAAGGGGCGTCTGCAAGATGCCCTCTTACGATAATGCGAGGAAGCCCGAGAGTAAACAGTGAGACTGTTTTGCTAGCTGCAAATTTGGCCTGTCTTATCTGTGCACATGTGTGGCTCAGGGCCTTTTCTTCTGAAGTCATCATTTATGACTTCTAGCAGAAAACCGTGAGGGCTGTGGAGTGTGTGTGTGTGTGTGTGTGTGTGTGTGTGTGTGTTTGTGTGTGTGTGTTTGAGGGTTTTTGTACATTTTCAGGACAAAATTACTCCAGTCTTTGTAGAAAAACCAGAGAAAAGCAGTTAAAACCTACAGAACTGACAAAATACGCCTGACTTGGTAAAGTGTGTTTTTTTTTGTTTCGTGTTTCATTTCCCTATAACTAAAAGGAGAAAAACAATTTCTTTTTAAGGTTAAGATTTAGGATTAGAAGTTTCATATTACATATAGTGACAGTTCTGGAAGGTTTCTATCGGTTCATTCATCACAATGTAAAGACAAGGCAAAGACCCCTCCCTTCAGTGCTCCTTAAGATGCTAGACCCCACAAATTCATGGACGCATATTACCAAACAACACTTTTTTAGATGTTTATGGCCATAAAAGCCTTTGCAAACGTTGTCCAGTAGCATGATATAACATTAGAGCGAACTTGGCAAGTAATTGGGCACGACTTGGGCAGTCGTGGACTGGAGGTTAGGGATCTGGCCCTGTGACCAGAAGGTCGTCAGTTCGATCCCCAGTGCTGACAGTCCATGACTGAGGTGTCCTTGAGCAAGACACCTAACCCCCAACTGCTCCCCGGGTGCTGTGGATAGGGCTGCCCGCCGCTCTGGGCAAGTGTGCTCACTGCCCCCTAGTGTGGGGAATTTCCCCGTATGTGGCATTAAAAAAGTATCCCTTAACTTAATGTAACTAACGTTAGCTGATTTGTGGGTTAGCAAACTGTTGCTACAGCGAAGATAACTACAAACATTCGCAAATGGGACACGACAATACTGACCTGTCGATTCTGTGAAACAGCAAAAATAAGTTAGTTACCCACCTATCAGGCAGAAACAGAGCAACGTCCTCGTCCCTTTCATTTCTTTTAACTCTCCATGAAGTCAACAGTTTCGGCTCTACACATTCTTACAGCGTTCACAATGAAATAGTAACCAAATGTGTAAAACACGTCAGGAAAGATGTTTTTCATTAGTGAAATAGTTGTGACGTGGCTTCTTATCCGCCAGCTTCTCGTTCGTATGTCAGGTTAAGCCTTAAATGGTGCAGTAGTTAAAATTTGGGGCCTCAGGCAAAATATGGCTCATATGTTTTATGTCAGGGATCAGCTCCCAGGATTGGCCAAGGTAGAGAAATATTGACCGAATGCATTTTTGGGCTGAAAATTGGTCGTTACTGATGCATAGCCGATAGATTCTTCGATCTCTATAAAGGATAGCGTTGCATATATATGCTTACATGTATTTAATGTACATCTACATGTGCATGTGTATATACACACACACACACACACACACACACACACACACACACACACCAGCCACTTTATTAGGTACATGTTCAGTTGCTTGTTAACACAGACAGCTAATCAGCCAATCACACGGCCACAGCTCACTGCATTTAGGCATGTAGAGGTGGTCAAGACGACTTGCTGAAGTGCAGACCGAGCATCAGAACGGGGAAGAAAGGGGATTTAAGGGGCTTTGAACGTGGCGTGGTTGTTGGTGCCAGACGGGCTGGTCTGAGTATTTCAGAAACTGCTGATCTGCTGGGATTTTCACACACAACCATCTCTAGGGTTTACAGAGAACGGTCTGAAAAAGAGGAAATATCCAGTGAGCGGTCAGTCGTGTGGACGAAAATGCCTTGTTGATGTGAGAGGTCAGAGGAGAACGGGCAGACTGGTTCCAGATGATAGAAAGACAGCAGGAACTCAAATAACCAACCAGAATCTCAGAGGAACGTTTCCAACACCTTGTTGAAAGTCTGACATGAAGAATTAAGACAGTTCTGAAGACAAAAGTGGGTCCAACATTAATTTTACACAGTGCTTACATGTTGCTATTGTTGGGAACAAAACCTCATATTTCCAATATGGTGACTTTACAGCAGAAGGAAAAAACACACTTTACTTTTAATGGAAGTCAATGGAACCAGACTTTTCTCCAAGTCATTTTGTGCCGTTTCTTTTGTTCCATTCACCATGAAATTGACACACAGTGTAAAGGGCAACAAGCATTTTCAAATTAAGTGAAATAAAAAAAAAAAACAAAGAAACCTGAAAAGTGATAAAAATGGAGATACGAGGTTTTGTTCCGACAGCTGCGACATATTGGAACACCTTATTATCTGTAGATCCTTACATAGTCATTTGCAAAGTTTTGGTTGCCCCTACATGCTTTGTTGATATTCTAAGTGTAAATACGTGAACACATCCTCTACAGAGACACACTACTGCGCATTTCGGGTTATTTACTGAAATTAAAATGTTAGAAAAATCAAAGGTTGTGGCATTTTTTTCAAAATATAAAGTTGTGTAAGTTATATCAGTTCATGTGAGTGATTGTGAGTGTCTTATGTAAGAAAGGCTGTGTCACAGTGACTGTAAGCCCACGCTGGTTTCTCAATCATTAGCTGCTGTAATATGGAGCCTGCAGCCCACGGTGCTTTGTTCTGTTTAAAACCCCAGAGTACTTCTGCATTCGCTGCAGGTGACAGCATGCATGGCCTGAGTGTGTGTTTCCCTCAGCTCAAAGACAAAAAAAGCCCACTTCCTCTGAAACCTCGTGTGTTGCTCAAGATAGACACGGATGTCCACCTCAGAACTTCAACTTCTTAGTCTCACAGGAAGCTGGCAGGGGGCCTAGAGAGGCAGATGTTGGTTAACTCTGACATTTCGGCTGTGGGCCATTCAGAGTTTTCACGCTTGTCTCATTTAACCGATTAAACTCTTATTCCAGAGTCGTTGGTGAGCGTTTACGTCCACGCTGGTCAGTAAAATGGGTCCAGGTTCCTATCCCTGTATAAAAGAAGCTCCATGCTGCCTTTATTGTTGGATGCACTGCCATAGCTCAGCAATTCTCATATGGAATTATGGACTATTCCCATATGGACTATGGAAACACCTATTATTGGTTTGGTTCTTCATAGTGACAATAACGGGACACTGAATTTTGAAATATACAGTCGTGTGCAAAAGTTTGGGCACCCCAAGTTGCATTATACGCAAGTGAAAATAAGGACACAACTCACTTCTGTACAACTGCTGCTTATTTTGCTGAATTGAACAAACTGGGAAGAAAAAAAATTGTGGCCTGTGCAAAAGTTATGGCACATTTTATATTTATGCTTGAAAAACTCTTGTTTTTCAAAATATGTTACACTCAGCAAAAAAAATAGTTTATTATGAATTAAAAAGCTCTCCATAGAGAATGTGTTTACTTATAAAATCTGTATTTTTGATGTTAAAAAATGTAGTTTGTGATGCAAACAAAATAAAAGTCTTTTGTCTTTTTGTCTTTTTTTTTTTTTGTTCGATCAAATCTTTACATATTTCACATAAAAGCAGCGTCAGCACTGGGAAATCTTGCTGTTTAAGCAGAAAAACAGGTAAAACAGCAGTTTAGGGGTCATCATTAAAGGGCCAACTGAACGGGGTAATGCTGTAGAGATGACCAGGTTTTCAGGCCTTCTGCAGATCTTTGTGACAGAGGAGACGATCAGAGTGTGTAACAGGATGTCCATTAAGATCTTTATCGTAAGACCGCTGGCTGACCAGAAACCCACACAGCTGGTCAGCAAATTAAAATTTCCTGATGCTAATCTCTCACTTCTTCACAGCACCACAGAGTGTAGCGTAGTAAAGAGAAATCCCAATAAAACCAGAAGAGCTAAAGGGGAATTACACCCAGTTAGTTTTGTTTCTTCAGAATTGATGTAATCAGGGAGATTCAGGTGGTTTGGTGTGAAATGGTTCAGGCGTCTTTACAGTGGTGGTGATGGGAACCAGGCGTCGCCATGACTACAACACAGATATAGACACTTTATTCACCATCCAGAACCACCAGAGAACCTACACGAGTCTTCTGAGCTTATATGGAATGTTGGTGATGGAAAATAGTGGAAAATCTGGAATGATACGATTTCTTTGGGCTCTATCTATCTATCTGTCTGTCTGTCTGTCTGTCTGTCTGTCTGTCTATCTATCTATCTATCTATCTGTCTATCTATCTGTCTCTATGACACTTGTCTGGTTTGTGAAGTCGAGTTTCCCTGTTCACTCGTTATGAATGTGTCTCTGAAGCTCTGCATTGTGTTAATTAACACGCTGTGGTGAAACACTGAGAAATGGGATTATAAGGCCTGGAATCCCTCAGAACAGGAATTGGGATGCTAAGACGTCTAACATTTGATCCACAGTTTGCTGATATCCTGTGTTCTGATTTTCTGGTGTAAATAATCAGCCATCCGAGTACCGGTGCGCTGCATCGGAACGCTGTCCGCACACCCACGCATGTGCTAGACCTTCACACCTGCCAGTTTCATATCAGTGCCTTCATGTAGACCACAAGACATGAGAGAGTCGGGGTAACAATGCCATTGTCTTGGTTGCTTAAAGCTTTTATTTCAGATTAATTTAGGGCCTGACTCCATTCAGAATTAGAGTCAGGCCTTAAAACCAGGATCAGTACACGCCGTCAGTCTAAGACCCTGTTCATCTGTGTATTTATTCTCTGGCACATTTTAATAACACCCAGACCAGTTTACCTCTCCTGGAAATCCTGCCATACACACTGACAGTAAATGTTACGCCATCAACCTGTAGCTCGCCTGAATCTGAGCAGCCCACTGAGTCGCTTTTGTACGTAGCACAGCAAGAAGCATCTGAACCAACGGATTGCTTCTGAATCAGCGTCAAATTCAGTGGAAATGACTTTCCGCTCTCTTTCAAGCTGTGATAGATGGTATTAGATCTCTAATGAACATCTAACAGAGAAACAAACTACTTTGAAGTGAAAAGTCAAAATACTTTAAAGAGTAGCTCGTCCAGTAAGACAGTTCAGACGTTTTACCTTCAGAACTACACATGCAAAGCAAATTTAGCTCAAATGTTTACTGTAAAGTCTTTTTTTTAAGAAAAAAAACGTCAAAACTGCGTATTTAGATCTCGAGGGATGTGCTCAGGTACTCGAGTATCTGAAAACAGAGTTGATTGTTTCAGCATTCAGTTCAACAGTTCAGTGAAATCTAACAGAGAAAGAAAGTTCAACAATTTTGCTTATATTTGCGAGGAAGTATGAATATTATACGTTACTACGATAAAACATGAAGCCCTTAATGAGACCCTGTTATTAAGGGCATGACTAAGAGTCAAAAGATATCTCTCTGGTCTTCCTGTTACCTCCAGTTAGATCCCATTCTTAATCTATAGGGTTTAATATGATGGCGGCTCACCCTTTGCAGCTATAACAGCTTCAGCTCTTCTGGGAAGGCTTTCCACAAGGGTTAGGAGTGTTTATGGGAATTTCTGACCGTTCTTCCAGAAGCGCATTTGTGAGGTCAGACACTGATGTTGGACGAGAAGGCCTGGCTCACAGTCTCCACTCTAATTCATCCCAAAGGTGTTCTATGGGGTTGAGGTCAGGACTCTGTGCAGGCCAGTCAAGTTCTTCCACACCAAACTGGCTCATCCACGTCTTTATGGACCTGCTTTGTGCACTGGTGTGAAGTCATGGTGGAACAGGAAGGGGCCGTCCCCAAACTGTTCCCACAAAGTTGGGAGCATGAAATTGTCCAAAATCTCTTGGTGCTGAACATATACACCGATCAGGCATAACATTCTGACCACCTCTTTTTGTATATATATATATAGTTTTTTTTATTTATAAACACTGTGTCCACTCACTGTCCACTCTATTAGACACTCCTACCTTGTCGGTCCACCTTGTAGATGTAAAGTCAGAGACGACAGCTCATCTGCTGCTGCACAGTTTGAGTTGGTCATCCTCTAGTCCTTCATCAGTGGTCACAGGACGCTGCCCACAGGACGCTGCCCACAGGACGCTGTTGCCTGGATATTTTTGGTTGGTGGACTATTCTCAGTCCAGCAGCATTGCTGTGTCTGATCCACTCAGACCAGCACAACACACACTAACACACCACCACCACGTCAGTGTTACTGCAGTGTTGAGAATGATCCACCACCCAAATAGTAGCTGCTCTGTGAGGGTCCATGGGGGTCCTGACCACTGAAGAACAGGGTAACAGAGTATCAGAGAAACAGATGGACTACAGTCTGTAACTGTAGAACTACAGAGTGCAGCTATACAGTAAGTGGAGCTGATAAAGTGGACAATGAGCGTAGAAATGAGGAGGTGGTCAGAAGGTTATGCCTGATCGGTTTATGTATATATATATTTCAAAAGTTGATATGAATTCATCTAAAAATGAGTTTTCAGTAACTTTTTTTAAAGCATGCTAAAATAGGGGCGTTGTTAATAATCGAGCTGCTCTACAGGAGAAACATCTATCACCTATAGATTTCAGTTTTCTGTAGAGTGAGAAAATGTACAGAGCATAAAGAACGAGAGGGGGTGTATAGCTTTCCGTTTTTTTCCAGGTGAAAAGTACATATTTATAGGTCATCATACCTGAATGTCACGAAAAAATCAAAATAAAATAAAATTTTAAAGCTAGAACTAGTGGGGACAGTCGTGGGCTGGAGGTTAGGGAACCGGCCCTGTGACCAGAAGGTCGCCGGTTTGATCCCCAGAGCCGACAGCACATGACTGAGGTGTCCTTGAGCAAGACACCTAACCCCCAACTGCTCCCTGGGCGCTGCGGATTGGGCTGCCCACCGCTCCGGGCAAGTGTGCTCACTGCCCCCTAGTGTGTGTGCTCACCAGTGTGTATGTGGTGCTTCACTTCATGGATGGGTTAAATGAGGAGGTGAAATTTCTCTGTTTGTGGGATTCAAGAAAAACAAAAAATCACTTAAAGTGCATTAGAAAAAAATGTCAGTGTCACTGTTTTCAGGGACAGGTGGTTTTATTGCCCCAGTGACAGTTTTGTACCTTTGTGCTCATTTTATAATTCTATAATTCTATAATTATGTATGAACTTGGGCCCCCAAGACAAGAAGTTTCGGCGCCCCTTCTCTACAACTTTAAAGGTAGAACTAAAAGTGCTAAAATGCATTAGCAAAGATGCTAAGAGTTTGAAGTTTTTGCTAAAAGCTGAACGTTTGTACTGAAATGCATTGACTAAATTTTCTGCCGCTTCATGTTGTTGCTAAAAGCTGGTGATTAATAATAACGATGCTTTGGCTAAAATGTGTGTCACTGGTTTCTCTTTCTAGTTCCTATGCTTGAAGAACATCAGGACGTTCCTGAGCGCCTGTTGTGAGGTGTTCGGCATGAAGAAGAGTGAGCTGTTTGAGGCCTTTGACCTGTTTGATGTGCGGGATTTTGGCAAGGTAAGACCCCTTTAGCTTCCCTTAGCTTGGATGATGGGAACCACAGTGAACGGTGGATGTTGTAGCTTACGGATGTGGTCATGTTGGGCTGGGTGCTCCACCTGGAATAAATAACTGCTTTATTTGTTGTTTTGTTCTGTTCTTAAATATAATTATACAGTTATGTTGTTAGTTATGTAATGAATTTGGTTCATGGTGATTTCATGATATCAAACTTTTTGTTTATTTTCTTTATTTGACACTTCAGACAGTCTGTAGTAGTGAAGGTTGAAGCCCAGCTTTAGCACACAGTTGACTTTGCGTCTGTAGCCACAGCTTTTGGATGGATGGTTTGAATGATGGCTCTCTAGCCTATACATGTGTTATTTCCAGCTACTGCCATGGTGAATTTGTTTATCACTGAAGTACATTGATTGTAAAGTATCATTTACAAAGCACAGCACTGATGCAGCAGTGTCAGTAATATCAGCAGTGAATGATGCCTTCACTGCACAGAGCCTACAGGAGAACTATGAATAAATCAACAAGCAGCAAACCAACAAAAGAAACAACAAAGTGGACCTTCAGTTCCACTCAAGAGCCTCTGCTGTAACATGAATCTATATGCTGTATGAACGAGAGTGAGAGGGTGAAAAAAGTCACTTTTCAGACTCTTAACTGATCTTAGACTTTAGATGAAAATCCTTTTGCTTTGAGTGACCCTGTACCTTAATTATGACTATTTTAATAAAACAAATGATTGAGTGTTACATTCTATTATTACTGAACCAAACATATAGCTCCAAAAAGTTTAGTTTCAGTAGTGACTGTTTCGATAGTGACAATTTTCGTTAAAGTCACAAAAGCACAATTCATTAAAACACAGAAAAGTACTAAAAGTGTACTTTTAGTGACATTTCTTAATGTTCCACACTGATTTTTAGACGTTGAGACACATTTACTTGATAAGGACTAAAAGTCATTGTGTTTGGGTAGTGACAAGAAAACATGGGACAGCATTTTTTATAGCTTTTTTATTAAAAAATTACAGTCCTGATAAACAAATCTCAACTTTAAAATTAAACAAAAACATCTTCAAAACTGTAAGAATTGCTTTGAGAAGTGTAAATTTGGGGGTTCGGGGTTTGGGACAGTCAGGACATATTCTGATTGTCTGAATATTTCATTTTTTGTTTCTTTCTAGTTTTTGGGGTGGGACCACAGTTTGAACTAAATTAGTGCTGGTCTATACAAAATATGTTGAAATATTGATTGTATATGATATTTTTTTACATAATCAATGTTTGTCGGTGAAGCTGTGTTAATTCCGTGGACATCAAGTTCAGGTTTGTGTGAAGACGATTCAAAATGCCATCTAAATAATGTTATGGGATTATTAAAAGTAATAAATACAGTCTAATTAAACTTATTTTGTATACGGATACAACAAAATGCCCTACTCTTTTGGAACGAAGACACGTTTTAGGGTTTGATGTGTGGTAAATCATGATGAACTGCACGAAGTGATGTGATTCACTGCGATTAATTCTTTGAACCATTTGACAGCCCTATTAAATTAAAGCCTGGTCTTTGTTGTCACCTTCTAAGGGTTAATTCCAACACGATGCAGTCTTCAGGAATGTCTGGTTATTTGGTGTTTTCTCGCCCAGAAACTCGGCTCCTCATGTGCTGTGTGTGGTTTAAGCTTTGGGCTGCATGGAGATGTGTGAAACGTGGCAGGAGTGTCGGGGAGTTTCCACTTGTTAAATAAAGCTAACAATCTGAGCTGGCTGTTTTTTAATGGGCTTTAAAAGGCCGTCGGTTCGTTGTTGGTGAGTGATGATGCAGCACTGTGTTCGGCTATGTGTAGTCTGGCTGTGCTGTGGAGTCTGAGGCTCATCCCCACCCCGCTGCTCCGCCAGCCCTCAGCGCTGTGGCTTTAATTAAGGATCAGTGCTGAGCGGCAGGGTGACGGGACGTCCCGCTGAGATGGGGGGGTTTGTGGCTTCTGCCTGACTTTGATGGGGCTGTGCTGAGTATTAGTTTACAGCACAGTGCAAAATTCATAGACCACCCCTTCATTGATTTGATCTCCAGTCAAAACAGCTGGAAACATATGTTTAACATAAAATTACACAGAAGTCTCAACAATGAAATATAATATCTATTTCTTTACCTTTGTTCCAGCTTCCATTCTTTTCAGTAGACTCACTTCCAGCTTTTCAGGGATGTCCTCCCACCAAAATCCAGGCTTGGAAGCTGGTTGATGATTTTCTGAAGTAATCAAACCCATTCAGTGGTGTTGAGGTCTGGACTCTGGGGCGGTCAGTCCATCATTCAGCTTCTTTGTTTGATGTGTCCGTCTCCTTTTCTCAGTGAGGTTCTTCTTGATCAGCTACACGTCCTTTCAGACCCACAGCGCTGAGTGGTCTTCTCACAGGGGAAGGATGGAGAGAAACACCTGTGGATGTTTTCAGATCTGAAGCAGCTTGATCTTCTCCTCTCTCTCAGAGATCAAAGCTTTCAGTGCTGTTTATCTGATGGGGGCAGTTTTGGTGTCTAGCAGGTCTTCCAGGTGGTTGTTAACGTTTTCTCTGCAACCTTTAATCATTTTTTGAACTGTTTTTTTTCCTCTTTTAATGTGAATTATCTTAAATCCAGTCTCTTCAGAAATATCTCCTGGAAAAGTGAATATATTGTACTTTTTGGATCATAAACAGCTCCAGTTAGGGCTGAGCAGGGACAGCCGATAGATGCAGGTGGATCCTTCCTTTAGTTTCTGGATAACTTTTTTTTTTTTCCCTGGAACATTTTTGGGATAAAAAATGTCGCTTTCTGCAAAAGGACACAGAGATATGAAGAATATTAAGCAGTTATTATACAGCATGCTGGCAGTGGAGACGGCACCACTTTTTGCTGTTATAAATGCTTTTACACACATTTGCATAATTTCTTGAAAAATATATTTTATTTTATTTTTTATAATTAAGGCGCTCTTCTCCTTTGTCATATTTCACAGAAATAGCTATTAGTCATTAATCTCACAAGCCAGACTTCTGTCCGTCATCAGAGAGTCATGCTCGTTTTGTCCCTTAAAGTGATCAAGAACCGCCTACTTTGACAGAAATGGGCCATTTGACTGGCATGCAAAATGTCCAATGGGCCGTTTGGATGACGTAAACATTCGAATATGAATACATTTCTGTACTTTTATTGTTGCTCTGATGGAACATATCAATGAGTCGTTTCCATAGCGATGTGAGTGGTTCTGAATATGTGCTTAGAAGCTCTCAGTGCAACAGTAAATGCAGCTTCTCAGTAGTGCATTCAAAGCTCGAGTTCCACATACTGACCCAATTTAGTGACCAACGTGGACATACACGCTCGCTAACTGCTCTGGGGTCTGATTTTACATCCCCCAGGATTGATTATACTGTAGGAAAACCAGCTTTCGTCAAAACATCCACACATCTGTCCAGTGGTGACAGAACCGATGTTGTGCTGCATCTCTCCAGCATATTATTGTCACTGACTTCATTGATCCCTGAAAGGGTCTGATACGTTGGTGCAGGTCTCTGAAAGCATGTGTTTGTGGGTAGAATGACCTTTGAACCGGGCAGCTGTTTGTCCCCAGGCTTGTTAGAAGCTCCTCTGATCTAAGTTGATCACTGAGCTTCAGACTCCAGCTGGACACTGCATTCAGAGAGGGTGACCTTTCACCGCTTGGTCACTTTACTGGACTGAGATGGCCTGCACTACAGCATAATTGTGGCAGAAACATTATTTGTGTAACTTGAGCCAAACTCAGATACATAGCACAGTGCTGGATAATCAATAGTGACGTATAGGAGTGAAGTTCCAGCAGCACTGTGGAATAAAGGGAAAAACACAAACGGTCCGAAAACACAGTTAAACCACTTTGAAGAAAGCCTAATAATCCGTTAATAATCTAATAGCTCAATCGGAGTAGAATACGTCCATGTACACATCTCAGTCGGAATAGTCTAGTCCGATTGAGGCCGTTCGGAATACAGTGTCTATCTGATTGAACGAAGTGGGTAATCCTGTAAATAATCTGTTAAATAGAAGAACAACATCCGTGTAAACGCCTGCATCCGATTACGTTCCCTATCGGAAAGTTTAGCTTTTTCTGCATGTGCGTCGTGTAAAAGTGAAATTTTATAATGTTCAACACGGCGGGAGCAGGAACTGGCTTGTGTGCAGCTGATCAGCTATGGAAACCCAATTCATGAGGCTTTTGACATGCAGTTCTTATGCCGAAGCTGCTTCCAGAGAGCGTTTGAAAAGCGATTCCGCGCTCGGCAGCCCTGAGAGTTTGCATGATCTACTGCTTCGTGGCTGAGCTGTTGATGCTCCTAGATGGACTCATTTCACTGTAATAGCACTTGCAGTCGACGCAGAACTTTCCCAAACTGACTCGCGGCAAAGGTGACAGTGTAAACTCACTGACCCGTCCTTTACGACCCATTTTACTGACAGTGTTTGTGTATGAAGGCTGTGTGCTTGATCTTATACACCTGTTAAAAGTGAATGTCCACATACTTTTGGCCACAGAATGTAGTAACATAAAGTCTTTACATTTGTTTCACATTCTGTATTGACCAGCTCACATCTGCCTGTTTATTTGCTGAAGAAAATCCTAAATGTGATTGTTTAAAAAATGTAAATCTGCATTTTTCCGTTTCAGTGAGCGACGAGTGAGAAATGATTCATATGTAATTACAGCATGATTTTCAGCTGGTTGGTGGTTGCTGGATGAGTTTGTTTTTGGTGTGTGGTGTTGTAGAGAGACTGCACAATGACGTTGAGGCTAGACTTGGGCTGTTGCAGGTTGGAAAGCAGGATATTTCTGAACCAATTGTGGTAATTCCACGTTTAGCCGCGTTATTGGGAATGATGAGTGGTCAGGTCTATAGAGCCCGCTGCGTGTGTGGGCCTGCAGCTCCTTCCACAGCGGATTTCACATATGAGGTAATGGGTTTTGAATCATCGCCTGCTTCCTCGGCCACACTGCAGCCTTCCTGTCGTTTGTTCAGCAGATGATCTTTATCTTATTTGTCCGTAACGCACAAAACACAACTGTCCTGATTCATCTCTGCACTCGTGACACATTTGTATCCATTTTGTCCTGCGGTTAATGAGGGGTTCACACCTTGTGGTGGTTCTGCTGTTGACGTGTGGGAATGAAAAAGTTGTTGGTAATTTTAGGAGCACATATTCTAAGATATTTTTACCACACATCTCTGGCCATTTGTCTGTGAAAATCCTGGTTATTCACACTTTTTATGATGTAATTGCAATTCAGAACATGTCTTTTAGTTTTATATGGAATATTTATGATGGTCAAATCGTGGTTGGTTAGTGTAGTGGGTAACACCTCTGCCTTCTACACTATAGACTGGGGTTCAATCCCCCACCAGGGCAAGCACCCTACACTATACCAATAAGAGTCCTTGGGCAAGACTCCTAACACCACCTTCGCCTACTTGTGTAAAACGATCAAACTGTAAGTCGCTCTGGATAAGAGTGTCAGCCAAATGCCATCAATGTAAAATAGTGGAAAATCTGGGAAAAACGTGTTTCACAAACTCCATCGACATCTAGTAAAATGTCCGAAACCATGCTAAACGTAACTCATGAAAGAATGTGGTGTAGCTGAAGTAGCTCTTGACTAACCACCTCGACAGATATGTTTAGGAAACAGGCGAAGGCTTCAGGTTCAAAATATGTTCTGAAGAATTGAAAAAACTGCAAAACAAAGCAATGCATATGTTACGTGTACGTCTTACCAGCTTCATATGGTCTTTGTTCACTTATAGCAGCCGTAGTATTACGTCCACTGTGGAAAAGTAAGAGTCTCCATGTTTATAATGCCTTATGGCTGCATTATAACAGGTTATGAATGTGTTTATAGATGCTTACAAATGTGACCTGCATAGAAATTGTCATCGTAAATTTTCTCTGGAAGCTTAATATCTTCTTCTTCTTTCGGCTGCTCCCTTTAGGAGTCGCCACAGTGGATCATCTGCCTCCATCATGCCCTATCCACTGCCTCCTCTACTTTCACACCAACCATCTCCATGTCCACCTTCACTACATCCATAAACCTTCTCTGAGGTCTACCTCTTCTCCTTCTACCCGGCAGCTCCATCTCCAACATTCTTTGCCCAATATATCCACTATTCCTCCTCAACACATGTCCAAACCATCTCAACCTGGCCTCTCTGGCTTTATCTCCAAACTGCTCCACCTTCACTGTCCCTCTGATCTGCTCATTTCTAATCTTGTCCATCCTTGTCACTCCCAACGACTCTCTGGAAGCTTAATATAACACACAATTTTAGTATCATACGATTGTTTTAAATACTTTACACTGTGTTCTCTGGGGCTGTAACTGCCATAGCATCATAATTTGAACATGCCGACTTGAGGAATCTCTTTTTTTTTACTTTTGCAGTACGACTGAAGATGTGAGTAAAGCTAAGATGAATTCAAGACCTGAACAGATGCATATTTATACTGCGATACTGGCGAGGCCAGCGTGCCAGGCTTTGTTGAATGCAAATGATTTTCTGTCCTCTGTGTTTTGCTGAGGGGAATTGAACCATTACTGATGGAAGCCTCGTTTTGACAGCAATCAAAGCACTTAGTCTGCTGTCCTCCATGCATGAGGCGCTCCATGTAATTAGCGCTTTGCTTCGATTTCTGACCATGCATTTCACAGTGTCCTACAAATGTGACTTTGACTGCCGCTTCTGTGACAATACAGTGCGTTCATACCTTCTTTTACACATTCAGAGAAGCCTTCATCTCCTCTGAATAGGTGAGTTAAGAGAAGGGTGCTTGGTTTTTAACTTGTTTCTATTATGAATGATCTCTTCAAGCATGAACTGTTGTTGTTCATTTCAACAGTAATGAACATTGATTTCCTCAGAGGAAGTGTCCTTGACCTCAACTCGTACTCCGTATTACAGCTGCATGGAATGGACATGCGATGTCCAATAAAGCTGTTGGATGTCATAAGGACAATATGAGATTGATGTACAAACAGAAAGCTGCCTAACGTCTTTATGCAATATATATATATATATATATATATATATATATATATATATATATATATACACATATATGAAAGCACCACTCACATTTATGCAAAATAAAAATGAACGTGAAATACTAATAGCTACTTACATCAGAGCTGGATGCACATTCTTATTCACTGTAAGACTAAACAAAATACACATTGTCACTGATCTGAAGTGCTGCTCTCATGACGTATCAAAAGCTACTTGACCATTAATGGCGCCCCCTTGTGGAGAATTTATAGCTTGCAAAATCCAGAATAGCTTCCCTGAATAGCTTTTTGTGTTCATATTTGCAACCTGTAGATTATTTTTCAATGTAAACTTTACAAACCAAATAAATGTATATGTAATTCCTTAAAATTCTCCTTATGATGGTGCAGGTTTGTTGTAACAGCGGTCATACAGTGTACCAACAGTCTGTGTAAAGATACAGTCAGTCAACACATAGCAAGCCCGTAAAATCGTCAATGACCAGCGTCAGGTTCATTTAGAGTTTGCCAGCATTACCCAGCATTGCCATGACTTCACTTTGTAGCAACGAGGTTTGCTGTTTATTGAGGATATTGCCTTTCTTCATTAGTTTAGTACAGGTGATACAAGTGTGATGACATGTTGTTGAGAGCAGATTAAATATGTATAGCCTACTTCTTAGAACAAACTGAGTCCTTGACATAGTTAAATCAACAATTCCAAGATGTTCTTATGAGTGAATACCATGGCTATCAGCTAATGTCAGGGTGGTTGTGATTGCTTTCAGGAACCTAGAGCTAGAAGATATAAGCACGAAGAGAGTGCTACGATACTGTTCTCCCATTACAGTTCACATGTTTAGAGAAATTTGTCTAATCGTGCTAACTTCAGATACTGTAGTATGACGTTTATACCCCAAATTGGTGGTTGGGATAGCGTAGTGATTAACACCTCTGCCTTCTGTACTGCAGAGTGGGGTTCAAGCACCCTACACTACACCAATAAGAGTCCTTGGGCAGGACTCCTAACACCACCTTGGCCTACTTGTGTAAAAATGATCAAATTGTAAGTCGCTCTGGAAAAGAGCATCAGCCAAATGCCATAAATGTAAATGTAAATGTAAATTGAAAGCCTGAGCGGTGGGCAGCCCTATCCACAGTGCCCAGGGAGCAGTTGGGGGTTAGGTGTCTTGCTCAAAGGTACTTTAGTCACGTACTGTCAGCCATGGGGATTGAACTAGTGAACCTCTGGTACAAGGCTGACCTTCACTTCCAATCGGCCCCAAAATCTTCAAACTAGAGCCAACCAGCAGAGGCTTGTCTCGACAGGCAGGTGGGCCTAAGAAGAAGGTAAAAATCATGTAGTGAATCCCAGCTTTGGGCATGCAGTTTGATGCTAATTGGTGGGGTATACACTTCTATTGCTTGTTACATGAGCTACATGAGTCCCATAGCTTCAGTTGTTAAGCCCAAAGAAGCTGCTTCAAACACCAAAACATGTTTTGACTGATCAACTAAATTTGGGGTAAAAAACTGTTTGCCACACTATTGTCTGGCTCTCGGCTCTGTAGAAAAGATGCTGCATCTAAAGCTAAAGATCAGTGACATTTAATAACAGAGGATTGACCCATTTTGTACTTTTTGCAATGTGTTTTTGTAGATTTACCTCAATGCATTTAATAGTGGGTGTAAAACCAAAGCAGCAAACTTTGTAGACCAAGCATGTTTCGAGTGATCGACTACATTGAGGTTCCACCCCCACCCAACCCCCCCCCCCCCCCCACCACACTGTACTATGCTTTAAATATTCAGTGTGCCCTCGTACCGAGTTTTATTTCTCTGCTCTTCTGGTTTTCCAGCTGAACGCCACGGCGATTGTTTCTTTGCTTAAAGTCCATCCTTCTTGTGGTTGAATCAAGTTTCCTTTTGAGAGCACAGGGAAGTGCAGATAGAGAAACGATGAATTTTTAACACGCGATCAAAGTTGCGGAGCTTCATGAGAACCCGCGGCCCCCTTGCTGGCCTCTAATGGAGTGAGAAGAAAGCAGCAGATCAGTAGAGCTGTCACTCATCCTCAGAATTCAAGGGCTCTGTTTTAGCGGTGTCCTCAGCTCGGATTGTCTTAAAAATAGACGTGGCTTCTGAATAAAACATCTGCTCTGCTCGCTGTGCGCCGTGTTCGAGTGAGGGACTGTACAGATTTGTTTCGCACAAGCGCTCTAACACAAACTGAAGCCACAGTCACGCTAGAGGACTGCATTTCTTGTTGCCTAATGTTGGGTCTGCACAACAGGAAAACATGGCCCGTTTTAGGCCGATTCGCCTCTCGTGATAATCACAAAAGTGTCCTGATTTCAAGAAGGCCTTAAATGATTTTTCCCGTTGCTATGAGTCCTATTAGAAGGCTTTTCCATTGATTGATGATGATCTTTTTCCTTGTCTTCCAGTTTGTCAGGATAGTCCTTTAGCGATGGTTAGCGCCACCAAGAGTTCTGTTTTCTTCCTTGTTTAGATGGACTGATGATGTGTTGCCTAACAGACGGAGTGGTAGGGACGGGCAGACGGGCAGTGGAGTAACAGTGGAGTTAGTTGATTTATAACAAGTTGCCAGAAGTTCTTGACTGGTGTGCAACACCACAAGGCATGTATGTAACTGTTGGGAGTGTTTAGTGAACAGTGTAAACAGTCTATTATTCCCGTTATCCCCAGTGTAGTGAACTCTGTGAATGACCTTATATTGTATGAGGTGGAGGTCAGTATTGCCAGTCATGCTAAATGTGTTTTCCAGAATGTTTGTCCAGAGGTCAGTAGAGGGAGTAACCGAGAGATCTTCTTCCCACTTTTTCCTTGATGCATAAATTGTTTGGTCTAACTCGGATAGGAATTTATAAATTTTAGATATTTTTTTAATTTGATGTTTAGGAATTCTGAAATTAGTGGACTTAGTTCTAGTACATATTTTTAAATATATAAAAAACTTTATAGTTTAAAATTTTTGAGCTTAGTATGGATCTAAGCTGATGATATTCCAGTAACTGGTTACTCTCAATGCCATGTACCTGGGTTAGATGTGAAATGGTTAGAGATTTTATTCTGTAAAATGTGATGTAAATGTGTATTTTTCCATTTGTGTAAAGTTGTTGTATTTTTGGTGGCAGGAAAGTCGGGGTTGTGCCACATGGGTGAGTGTTTGTAGGGTGAAATTATAATATCAGTGATCTTGTGTAGTTTCCACCAAGCTGTCAGTGTTGATGGTATCATTGGATTTTTGAAACAGGAGTAGCGTTTGAGTGTTGTGCTAATGAACGGGAAGTCTGAGAGTTATCTCATTACTTGAAGCTTGTTCTACTGCTCTCCACAATTCATCTGTTTGATTAGGCTTTATCCATTTTATTATGTGTTGTAATTGATTTGCTAGGAAATATTGTTGGAAGTTGGGGCTTCGAGGCCTCCCTGAGTTCTGTCCTTCTGTAAGGTAACTAATTTGATCCTAGGTGGTTTATTTTTCCAGTAAAGTTTGGAGATAATAGAGTCTAAGGGTTTGAACCAGGTAGAGTGAGGCTGAATTGGAATCACTGAGAACAAATAGTTTACTTTTGGTAATATGCTCATTTTGATTGTAGATATTCTGCCAGTAAGGGACAGAGGAAAGTTCATCCAGCATTTGAGGTCTTTGTTTATAGTTGAGAGTTAAGTTTGGGCAACTCTGACAGCTGGGAGGAAATTTTGATGCCCAGATATATGACATACTGGGTGTTCAAGGGGATATGAAGAGACTGCTGCTGTATCTGATAAGTTCATGTTGAGTAGTACTATAGTAGATTTAGTCCAGTTAATAGAGTGATTGGAGATTTTGGAGTATTTTTCAATAATTTGTATGGTTTGAGGAATTGATGTTGATGATTCTGCAAAAACAGTAGGATATCATCTGCATATAAACTGACTTTGTGTTCTACAGTTTGGGTTTGGATACCTTTCATGTTTGTGTTTTGTCGTGTAGCTGCTGCCAACGGTTCTATAAAAATTGCGAATAGAAGGGGTGAGAGGGGGCATCCTTGCCTAGTACCTCTGTGCAGTGTGAAATTTGGTGATATTAGTCCAATAGTGTTAACTGTGGCCTTGGGTGCAGTGTAAGGCATTTTTATCCAGTTAATAAATGATTCTCTGAACCCTATTTTGTGCAAAGTGTTGAACAGGAATTTCCAGTTGATTTCATCAAAAGCTTTCTCTTTATCTAATGTGACTTGCGGTTTCTGATTTGTGAGTTGATGTGTGATGTATCAGGTTAAGTAGCCTGTGCATGTTAGTGGTTGAGTGTCTTCCTTTGATAAAGCTGGCCTGATCAGGATGTATAAGTGATGGGATAATCTAATCTAGTCACCGAGGTTTTGCTTATCATTTTTATGTCTGTGTTACTGAGTGATAGTGGATGGTAGCTGGAGGGAAGCATGGGGTCTTTGTTAGGTTTGAGATGAGGTGAAATTATAGCGGTGTCAATTCCAGATGGTAAAATCTTGTCATGCTTTATTTCAGCAGTCATTCTATTGAACAGTGGGGCGAGTGTTGTCCAGAAGTGTTTATAAAATTCAGCGGGAAAGCCGTCAGGACCGGGTGCTGTGTTATTAGACATGTGGTGAAGGGCATTACGAAGTTCTTCTGACGTTATTGGATTTTCCAGTGTTTGAGTGTGTTCTTTGGTCAGTCTTGGAAGGCTTTAAATAAAATCTTCTGAAAAGTTCATTGATCTCCTCTGGTGTTTGCATAATATTTCCTGCCTCATCCTTCATTAGTGGTCTTCTTGTTTTTTCTTTGTTTTACTTTCATGGTCTGCAACTACGTTTAATGTGACCGGTAAACTAGAGTGTGCGATTACTAATGAAAACTAAAACATTTAAGCTCTTAAATTAGGCGTTATAGTGTATGGTGTCACTGGCATGTTTGCTATTTTTTTTTAATCCATAACTCATATGTTCTTCTTTACCTGATGGTAGTGAAGCGTCTTTCACACTTGTTGTTCTTGCGTAATGGGTTCATCTTTCTCTCTCAGGACTGAAAAAGCCACAGAGTTTCATACAAATACTCCAAACACAAGACACCCACAGCTGTGCCCAGCATCACATGACACACGTGTCCACTGCTGTCGCAGGATGAACCCATCTGCTGTCTCTCTCTGAGACTCTCCTCCCTGTGTTCCTGGACGTGGCAGCTGAAGAACAGCTCAGAGAAACTCGCAGCAGGCTGCGGAACACACAGAGCTGCGATCAGCAACTTTTTCCAGCCAGCTGGAAAAAAACATCTGTGCTGTTCATCTGTCATGTGCATGGAGCAGCACCGTCGCTGCTTTGATCCTGAGACAAAAGCTCTACAAGCTCTCCTGTTGTGCTCTCACTGTAAACTAGTACAGAGCTTGAATTATACAAACTGAAACAGACAGGTGAAAGCTTTCAGCGGCTTCCAGAGAGCTGAATGAACTCAACACTGAAACAGAACTATGGCAAAGAAATGGAAAGGAATAAGGAATTCATAACAACGATGTTCTCCATCAAGCACCACCATTTTCTACTGTATACTGATATTCTCCATCCAACACCAGTTGTTAGCTTTCACAAGGTATTTTTTCACTGTTTTTCTAAGCTTCTGATCTTGTCAGGATGTTTACGATTAAGGTGGGATATTTGGGCCCAATAGAGACATTGCACTTGTTACAGCAAGTATGAGGTGTGAAAGGTGTTTCAGGCATTTGCAGGTTGTGGTATGGACAGGATGTTGATGACAAAATGCAGGGTGACTGGGTTGCCGAGATGGACACTGCTGATAACTGAGCTGTAATTATTCCTCTGCAGAGTTAAAGCATCAAGAAGGATGCTGGTGTTTCTCAGACTATCCCCCGTACCTAATCAAGGCCAATTAGGGCTCATTGTTTAGTCCAATCAGAGGCTTTTGGCTAAATTGGATGATACATACTGACTTAATTTAGCTGATGTGCTGCTGGAGTTGAGTGGACACTGTGTCCACTCACTGTCCACTCTATTAGACACTCCTACCTTGTGGGTCCACCTTGTAGATGTAAAGTCAGAGACGACAGCTCATCTGCTGCTGCACGGTTTGTGTTGGTCATCCTCTAGTCCTTCATCAGTGGCCACAGGACACTGTTAGCTGGATATTTTCGGTTGGTGGACTATTCTCAGTCCAGCAGCGACACTGAGGTGTTTAAAAACTCCAGCAGCACTGCTGTGTCTGATCCACTCAGACCAGCACACCACACACTAACACACCACCACCACATCAGTGTTACGGCAGTGCTGAGAATGACCCCCCACCAAAACAGTACCTGCTCTGTGAGGGTCCATGGGGGTCCTGACCACTGAAGAACAGGGTAACAGAGTATCAGAGAAACAGATGGACTACAGTCTGTAACTGTAGAACTACAGAGTGCAGCTATACAGTAAGTGGAGCTGATAAAGTGGACAATGAGTGTAGAAACAAGGAGGTGGTCAGCATGTTATGCCTGATCAGTGTTGCAGCACATTATCTCCCAGCTGAGTTTGGGTGTAAGGCATGAGTTTAAACCGAGCTGTGTTGGTCAGTACGCTGATACTTTGGCCTCTATAACCCTGGATCAAATGATCAGTCGTGTGATCCCAGCATCAGCTTTTTTTGGTTCTATTTAGAGAAAGCTGCTGATTTGTAATGGTTGGAAATGACTCACAACGTCATGCACCCTTTTTTTCTGGAGAGACACATTTTTCCACTGTAGATAGTCGTGTGGAAGCAGCACTAATGAACTTGCTTACTCTGCAGGTTTGGAGCAACGGGTGCGGTTGGTTCCTTTAGCTGTTGAGTGACAGCCATGGCTAATCTATGATGATGCATCAGGCCAGTTAAAACACTTTTCTGTGATTTTGTGATTCGGCTAGGCCTTCAGTTTATATCAAATTTCAGAACTCATGCTAATGTTGGCTAGCATCCCTATGGGATTTCTAATAGTATGTTAGTGCTAAGCTAATGCTAGTGCACATTTTCAAGACTATTTGTGGGGGATTTTTACTCAGTTTTTCTCCCCAGTTTAGTCTTTGCTAAGCCCACCACTCCATCTACAATGCTACCAAGCTGGAACATGTGAAGTGTGAAGCTCCACCACATCTTTTCAAACTGCTGCTAAAGCAACATCAATGAACAGCTCAATCTGCTAACTATATACACTATATTGCCAAAAGAATTCAGGTGTTCCAGTCACTTCCGTGGCCACAGGTGTATAAAGCCGAGCCCCTCGGCCTGCAGACTGCTTCTACAGACATTAGTGAAAGAATGGGTCGCTCTCAGGAGCCCAGTGAATTCCAGCGTGGTGCCGTGATTGGACTGAAGTCCAGTCGTGAAATTTCCTCACTGCTAAATATTCCACAGTCCACTGTCAGTGGGATTATAACAAAGTGGAAGTGATTGGGAACGACAGCAACTCAGCCACGAAGTGGTCGGCCACGTAAAATGACAGAGCGGTCAGCGGATGCTGAGGGGCATAGTGCGCAGGGGTCACCAACTTTCTGCAGAGTCACTCACTACAGACCTCCAAACTTCATGTAGCCTTCAGATCAGCTCAAGAACAGCATAGAGAGCTTCATGGAATGGGTTTCCATGGCCGAGCAGCTGCATCCAAGCCTTACATCACCAAGCGCAATGCAAAGCGTGGAATGCAGTGGTGTAAAGCGCCACCACTGGACTCTAGAGCAGTGGAGACGTGTTCTCTGGAGTGACCAATCATGCTTCTCCGTCTGGGAATCCGATGGATGAGTCTGGGTTTGGCAGTTGCCAAGAGACGGTACTTGTCTGGCTGCATTGTGCCAAGTGTAAAGTTTGGTGGAGGGGGGATTATCGTGCCGGTTGTTTTTCACAAGTTGGGCTCGGCCCCTTAATTCCAGTGAAAGGAACTCTTAATGAGTTTGCTGTGGAAGAACTTGACTGGCCTGCACAGAGTCCTGACCTCAACCTGATAGAACAGGATGAATTAGAGCGGAGACTGTGCACCAGGCCTTCTTGATCAACATCAGTGTCTGATCCCACAAATGCGCATATACACCCACCCACCCCCAGCACGGTCTGTTCAAACCTCTGCCCTCAGGACGGAGGTAGAGGAGTATGATGTGCAAGACCTCCAGGCTAAAGAACTCCTTCTTCCCCACCGCAATCAGAGTTCTGAACCAGAAATAACTATTCACACTTCGGTCTGCCAGACTTAGGTACAGACGTGTGATGTGTGACTGGTAAAGAGCTCTTTCCTCATGAATAACCTGCACCTACTGTCACTTTAACTGTAGCACATGTTTACAATTGCACTATCGCACTTTACCACTCATTTCTGCTGCAGATAATCATGTTCCCGGCAAGGCACAGCACTATTTATCCATACCACTGTAATTTATACATTGCACTATTTCTTGATTAATATATATGGTTGTATATATACTCTTTATATTCTTAATGTTATATCTGGCATTCTTAGCGAGGAGCAAAGTAAGCTTTTCATTGTATATAAGGAAACCTGTTTCCTCTGTACATATGACAATAAACACTTTGAACTTGAACTTGAACACACTCCTACCCCTTGTGGAAAGCCTTCCGAGAAGAGTTGAAGCTGTTATAGCTGCAAAGGGTGGGCTGACATCATATTAAACCCTATGGATTAAGAATGGGATGTCACTCAGTTTCACATGTGTATGAAGGCAGATGAGTGAATATTTTTGGAAATATTGTGTATCTTATATCAGCAGACAGATGCCTGTATTGGCTATGGAGGCCAATGGATGTCATCAGCTATGGATGGCTGGGAATTGGAAAACTTGCAATATCCCTATGATGGGGCCAATTCTTAGACTGTTGCGCCTCTTGGGGGCTAAACAAATTTAGGCTTTTATAGTTTATCTTAAATTAAATTTAAAGTTCAAAGGATAACCGTGGTCACATTTACTTTTTGTGACTAATCTGTAATTTGCTCTACAGCTTGGTTGCAAATGAATTGGCTCTTTGAGGTGAACCTTGGGACCTGACTTGCATGGAAGACCAAAAATTGGGAAGATCATCTGAAGCTGTACTTAAAAATCACTTGAACCCCCTTCTCATCTTCTTGGAACATGCTGGCTCCGCCCCCTCATTATCCCTATCTCCTGTTTCTTGTTGTGTTTATTTGTCTCTTGTTCTGTTCTTTTGCAGTTTTCTTTCAATTCCTGGTTGTGTTTCCAAGTGTGCCTCATTAGTTCTTCCCTTTTTTGATTTTGCTTTTGATTGTTGATGGTTGACTGAAGGATTTGCGTACATTCTGCCATCATGCGATCCATGCATCTCAACATCATCATCAAAAGAAATTGATTAAACTTCACAAAAATTGCAAATATAATGTAGTTTTTGTTAATTGGTTAATTAGAATGTAGACTATGGTTTTCTAGAAAATGAAATAATGGATAATTTCACTACCTTGGCTAATTTTAGTAACCAAATTGTCAGTGCTACTGAATGAAGAGCTGTTTGGAGGCCTAAAGAGCTCTTATTTGTGAGCTGAGTTGAGCAGACTGATCTGACTCACTGACATGAGCCAGAACGTACGGCTGTTGTTGGTGGAGGTTGACGGCTTTGCATGGCAGGGCTGTGTTGTGGTCAGGCTCACTCTGTTTTTTTAGTCGAGGCCTTTAACACCCTGCTGAAAACGTCTCTGCTTGGTCAGGCTGTGGTTTGTTGAGTGCTGACCTCAGAGGGAAAGGAGTTTAGCCTTCAGCCTCCCTCATCAAAGACAGTGCCATTTGAAAGTTCGGACACGCCCACTGAACGATCATAATCTTACAGCCACTCTGATCTGAAAGTTCACATTTAAGTACTTGATACTTGTTTCCAGTGCTTTAAAGAGTGGAGTTGATGCCTATGTGTGAATTTGTTGTTTTAAATTTCAGTTAGATCTGCGTTTCCTGAAGGACGTGCAGTGTTTACAAGGCAGGAAAGTATCATAAAATTGTATTTCTGTGTAATACATTATAGATGTCAAATGTAATAAAAAGACAGAGAGAAAGAAAACAAAAAAGGGGAATGACCGGGGAAACAGAGAAAAGAAAGGAGGGAGAGAATGAATAGAGAAAAGAAGAAAGAAAGAGAGAAGGAAAGAAGAAGGGCAGGAAGTTAAAGAAAGAATTAATAAAAGAAAGATCATATGAGGGGATCAGAATGCAACACTGGATACTGTATAAAACCATACCAGCTTGAACGCAGTTCATTACTGTAAAATTACGGAAATTCTTTAAAGAGTGTGTTTAAAGTGTATCAGTAGTGGTGGTGACTTGCTCTTAACAAATCGAATAGGGGAAGGTCAGAGAGGACAGAGAGGGAGAGAGAGAGAGAGAGAGAGAGAGAGAGAGAGAGAGAGAGAGAGAGAATGTAGTGTTATTGGGTTTCCATGGTTAAATATATCACAGCTGGTGGGGGTGACAGTAATCAATAGCCATCTCTTTCCACTGTTCTCTCGATATGTGTCTTTTCTCCACCTAAAACACTGGACACACAGACACAATCACACATACAGGACTGTGCAAAAGTCAGAGACCCGCTTCATTTATTTAATTTCCAAATAAAAATGACCACAAAGTTCACATTATATATTTTTCATGAGATATTTCCGAGGAGATTAGATATAAAATAATCCACTTTGACGTTGACTAACGATGGTCAAAAGATGCAAGGAAACTAGGTCTCCTACCAACCATCTGGAAGACCTTGTTGACCACAAATTGCCCCCATCAGATAAACAGCACTTAAAGCTTTCCTCTTTGACAGAGAGGAGAATGCATGGTGTAAAGCGCCGCCCACTGGACGTGGAGACGTGTTCTCTGGAGTGACCAATCACGCTTCTCCATCTGGAAATCCGATGGACGAGTCTGGGTTTGGCGGTTGCTAGGAGACGGTACTTGTCTGACTGCATTGTGCTGAGTGTAAAGTTTGGTGGAGGGGGGATCATGGTGTGGGGGTGTTTTTCAGGAGTTGGGCTCGGCCCCTTAGTTCCAGTGAAAGGAACTCTTAAAGCTTCAGCACCAAGAGATTTTGGACAATTTCATGCTCCCAACTTTGTGGGAACAGTTTGGGGACGGCCCCTTCCTGCTCCAACATGACTGCCCACCAGCGCACAAAGCAGGTCCATAAAGACACGGATGAGCCAGTTTGGTGTGGAAGAACTTGACTGGGCTGAGTCCTGACCTCAACCCCATAGAACACCTTTGGGATGAATTAGAGCGGAAACTGCGAGCCAGGCCTTCGGTCAACAATTCCCGTAAACACACTCCTAACCCTTGTGGAAAGCCTTCCCAGAAGAGTTGAAGCTATTTTAGCTGCAAAGGGTGGGCCTGTCTCAGATCTGAAAACATCCACAGGTGTTCCTGTCCATCCTTCCACTGTGAGAAGACCACTCAGCACTGTGGGTCTGAAAGGACGTGTAGCTGATCAAGAAGAACCTCACTGAGAAAAGGAGACGGACACACCAAACAAAGAAGCTGGACGATGGACTGACCACCCCAGAGTCCAGACCTCGACACCACTGAATGGGTTTGAATACTTCAGAAAATCTAACCAGCTTCTCAGACTGAGCTTTGGAGGCGTGTCTGCAGATTCTTTGAGGAGCTGAAAGTGAGGCTCCTGAAAAGAGTGGAGGCTGGAATAAAGGGAAAGAGTGACTCACTGACACTGAAAACGTGGATATCATATTTAGTTGTAAGGGGTACTTGCATGATACCAGCATCTAAAAACAAGTATACAAGCATTGGAAAGCATGTGAAAGGACACAGAGACACTTACCATCACACATACCCTCTGAAGTGTCCTTCACAGCTCCTGGCCGGATGTTTGCTGTTGGGTATCGAGTGACTGGCTGTGTAGGTAATAGATACTGACTGAAGAGCTGTGTGTGTGTGTGTGTGTGTGTGTGTGTGGAAGAATTGCACTGATGCTGATGCTATGGGAGATATGTGACCTGTGTCTGCTCTCGGTGCAGTGTGGATTCTTCTCATGGCTAAGCATTGTATTCCAGCCACAGCCATAAACGCACCGCTACAGGAATACCACCACAGACACCCAGACACTGTCGCCATGAGAGGAATCTAAAGCACAGAGAAGAGTTACAGCTCCAAACAGGACTGACAAAGTTTGAATGTGGTCTTACTTGTCAAGATATTTATTTAAAGGAATTGTGTACCCCAGCTTACTTCACCTTACCTAGATCACTGTGCCAGTACAGCGCACTTCTATCTAAGCATTTACCTCAGTTTTATACATCATTGATATGCATCAGATCGTCCAGCAATACGGGGATATAATAGACTGTTACACAGCTTGAAATCTCATGGTTCAATTTCCACAAAACATTTTATGGTCTGTTATTCACAGCAGATACGATCGTCTCATGTGCAGCATAAGCACTGAAAGAGCAGGCGCTTGCAAATCTGTGTGTCCTCACCTTCAAAGCCTCGCCGCCTCCACAGATACATCATAATCCAAAACATGTGGTCTGATAACATAGCAAGAGTCAGAGATCAGGTTAGAGATCAATGAGTCAGGAGGAAAGAAACTCCCCCATTCTAGCCTCTCTGACAGTAATGCATTCAATTATTATAACTAGTAGGTGTTTCCTTTCAATTGGCCCAAAATCATGACTGTGGCCCAAAGGATGTGGTAACAGCGCTCCTTTTACTTTGAGTGTGGTGTTTCGGGCTAAATTGGGGCGACAGTTAACAGGTTAAAGGAACATTTCAGGAAAATAAAACTTTCAGGAAAAAAAAATAATTGGTTTTTGGTATTTGTTGGAGAATTTTAATGTTTGGATGGATGGACGGGTGGACGGACAGGCAGGCAGGCAGGTAATTGATCCCGAAGGAAATCGAGCAGTCACACAGGACAGTAATAGTAATAAGGCTGTAAACAATATAACAGGAAGAATAAATACATCTAAAAAAAAGCATATATACAAAAATAACAATCATCAATAATGACTGCAAAAGGAGGCACAGGTAACAGCATGTAACGACGATGCTGAATAAATATGTGCAGATATTGGTACCAAAATAAGGTGTCTAGTGTGGAGTGTCCAGAATGTGCAAGATGCGCAATAAGGCATGCAGAAAGTGCAATATGTGCAGCAAGGTGTCCAGATGTGCGGACGAAAAGAAACATATGAATAAGCCTGAGATATAAAACCTATGATTTGGCATGAGACTCAGATTCAGGCCCCATCTCTCCTCTTCCCTCTTCCTTCTTCTCTTCTGGCCCCCTGGGAAGAGTTCAGGAGAAGGATCTCCTGAGTCTGTCGGTTGAGCAGCTCTGTGAGAGCAACCTGCCACTAAACATGCTCCTCCTGTCCGTGATGATGGTGGGCAGTGGGTGGCCATCATCCTCCATAATGGAGAGCAGTTTGTGTAATGTCGTTCTCTCAGCCACCTTGACCACAGAGTCCAGTTCCACACCGACCACCCACCCCACTCACCTGGTCAGCTTGTCCAGTCGCATCTCATCTTTTTTTGATGTAGTCATGTTGGTATTTGATGTAGAATGTTTGATGTGTTAGATGGAGAATGTTGGTATTTGTGGGGGAGTTTGGTGTTTGATGGAGAATGTTGGTATTTGTGGGGGAGTTTGGTGTTTGATGGAGAATGTTGGTATTTGTGGGGATTTTGGTGTTTAATGGAGAATGTTGGTGTTTGTGGGGGAGTTTGGTGTTTGATGGAGAATGTTGGTATTTGTGGGGAGTTTGGTGTTTGATGGAGAATGTTAATATTTGTGGGGGAATTTGGTGTTTGGAGAATGTTGGTATTTGTGGGGGGGTTTGGTGTTTGGTGTTTGGTGAAGAATGTTGGTGTTTGGTGAAGAATGTTGGTGTTTGGTGGAGAATGACATTGTTTAGTGAAGAATAATGATGGTTAGTTGAGAATGTTGGTGTTTGGTGGAGAATGTTGGTGTTTGGTCAAGAATAATGATGGTTAGTTGAGAATGTTGGTGTTTGGTGGAGAATGTTGATGTTTGGTGAAGAATAATGATGGTTAGTTGAGAATGATGGTGTTTGGTGGAGAATGTTGATGTTTGGTGAAGAATAATGATGGTTAGTTGAGAATGTTGGTGTTTGGTGGAGAATGTTGGTGTTTGGTCAAGAATAATGATGGTTAGTTGAGAATGTTGGTGTTTGGTGGAGAATGTTGGTGTTTGGTGAAGAATAATGATGGTTAGTTGAGAATGATGGTGTTTGTTGGAGAATGTTGATGTTTGGTGAAGAATAATGATGGTTAGTTGAGAATGTTGGTGTTTGGTGGAGAATGTTGGTGTTTGGTCAAGAATAATGATGGTTAGTTGAGAATGTTGGTGTTTGGTGGAGAATGTTGGTGTTTGGTGAAGAATAATGATGGTTAGTTGAGAATGATGGTGTTTGTTGGAGAATGTATTTAATGGAGACTGAAGGTACATTGTGGCGAATGCTATTTGCTGGGTATGATGGCAGTCACTCAACAACGACAGTGTTTGAAGGAGAATTTTGGTTCTAGCTGGGATACCCTGTGTTGTGTTGTGATACCCTGAGCATTTCCACACCAGGTTTGTGTAGAAGTTGGAGTTTGTTGGAGTTTGCTTCTGTTGGTTTGGCTGGTGCTGAAGTCTCTGGTCTGAGAGAAAAGCCTGATGAGCTGGCAGGTTGTAGAAGACCAGGCCTTGTTCCTCATGTCTGCAGCTAGTGCAGTGTTTGGGTGTGTAACCGTGGTGTGAACCGTGTTGTAAACACTCACAGAGATGAACAGAGAGATGAACAGAGAGATGAACAGAGAGATGAACAGAGAGATGAGTGTCCCGACTTCCCTCTCTCAGCTCTAAACTGTCGTACCCTGCCTTCTCTGGGGGGGAGGGGCTTGAAAGGAAACACTTTGATGAAGTGAACTCTCTCCTTCATCCCTCCTGAGGGCGGCCGGCTTGTTTCCTGCTGTTCTCTGGTGTGATGAAGGGGTGGCGTTCTGCAGTGAGGTTAGGGTGAGAACAGAAAAGGCAGTCTTTACAGCAGCAGGGAAGAGCGATGAATCTTGACACCTTTTGAACTCAAATATTATAGTCATGGTTTTATTTCACTGTTGGGAAACAAAAAAAGCTAAATATCAAATGGAAAAATGATCCAGTCAAGACGTTTTCCTCTGTGGTATCTAGGTAGATACGGCCAGTCAAGCTCTTCTATTGGATTGAGTTCAGCTTCTGAAGGCCTTACACAGGAGATTAACCACTAACATAATCAGAAAGTGACAGGTGGATCAACCAAACACATTTTGATATAGAGTGAGGTGGGCATTCGCCACACTTGAAGTTCTAGATACGTCACTGACTGTGAATATCAGTCGTATAAACAGGTTTCTGTCAGTTGTTAGGAAAGGAAAACAGCAGCAGCTGAACTCTTAAATGAAAGAGTCCCTGTGAAACTGTTACATGCAAGGTATGTTGCAAATATGTTGATCTCTGGTCAAGCTTTTTTTCCCCCCTCGTTTTAGACCAAGTTTTGATTTTTGTGGCTTCGACTGAAGGCCTAGCTCTAAAAGTTACAGTTCACTACTGTGTAAATGTTTCAGATAACAATAAAAAAAACAATAACAATTGAGATACTAGGTTCTCTTGCAACATTGACAGTATATAGTGGTTGGTTAGTGTAGTGGGTAACACCTCTGCCTTGTAGACTGGGGTTCAATCCCCACCTGGGTCAGCACCCTACACTAAACCAATAAGAGTCCTTGGGCAAGACTCCTAACACCGCCTTCGCCTATAAGAGCATCAGCCAAATGCCGTAAATATACAGAGTCGCTACATACTTGTCTTCTTGTCCACACATCCTTTTACAGAGAACACACTTCTGCACGTTTTTTTTTTTGCTCTCAAATTCAGGTTCAGATGGCTTTACTGGCGTGAGCTGCAGCTAACCTGTGTCATATGACCCCGGCAGTCTGCTGCAGAGTTTAGAGTGTTGTGTGCTTCCTCTTTCCTTCCCTACAGTCAGCCTCAGGGGTCAACTCCTGCTTCCTCAACCCCCACCCACAAAGCTCCAGTACTAAATTAAAAAGCAAGCCTTAGATACCAAATACGTCGGTGCTTTAAAGCAGCACTGAAGCAAGTTCGTTATTTTGTTTGTTTTTTTATTGGAGGATTGAGCCTTTTAGCACTTTTTGCTTTGAAGTCTGTCAGATTTCCATCAAAACTCTCAGGTCAAAGGCTCAGGACTCGCGAGGTGCTTTAAAGATGTCCCTGCAGTCCTAATGTCTTAAAGAACACCGTAATAAAAGTTTGATGAGGGTCGTGGCCAGGGTGGAACAGATGGACCTGATAAAGGTCTTCTCTCCAGCTGAGCACTGAGTCGTACTGCATTTAACCCTTAGAAGCCACCGCGAATAATAAAAGCAAGCTTTTCTTTTATGTGAATTATTTCCGACTTGGAGCTCATTGAAACAAGTGGAGAAGCTGTGTGGAAAGTGCAGGTTCTAAACTTTCATTTCAGACCACATTAGTGTTTGTAAGTAGAAGTGGAGAGATTTTATTATGATCTGAAACTGATCATGTTGCGTGTGTTGAAAAAAAATATTTAATTTTTTTGTTTTTTTGCATCACAACAAACAGAAAAGGTGCAGACATGCAGATGCAAACCTGTCAATACAGAACATACATTGAATGGAAATGTAATTCATTGCAATATAATCGATTATGCACAGCCCAATTTCCAAAAAAACTCAATTTCTCAGGCGGCACTGTGTTAAATCAGACATGATTCTGTAGTGGTAATCAGTGCATTTCTCAAAAACCGCTGTCTGTGAACACAGCTTGTTGCTGCATCCACAAATTCAAGTTAAAACTCTACCATTCAAAGAAGAAACCACATATAAACAGGATTCAGAAACACTGCCACCTTCTCTGGGCCGGAACTCATTTAAGATGGACTTTAAGAGGCAAGTGGAAAAGTGTTGAATGTGAGAACCATTTTGAAATTGGTTCTCCATATCACTCCTAAGTGCTCTTCCATTGCTACAAGCTTGACATCGTAATAATAGTAGAACCCTTTTTGGTGCTATATAGAACAATATACAACAAAACATTTCACCAGGCAAAGCATTTAAGCATACAAATGGTTCTTTGAGTGTTCATGGTTACATACAGAACCACTGTCCTTACTAAAGAACCCTTTAAGACCCATCTTTTTTTAAGTTTGCAAAGCAAAGCAGCATTAGAACAGTAGATTTGTAAAGGTAATTTGACATGAAAATAATTATTAGCATTACTTTTACACTAATTTAATTCATTCTGAAGCATATTAAGAAATAAATAGCAGTAAAACAGCAGCTGTTTACTGAGACTCTTCTACACGTACAGTAATAAACTGTCAATAAAGTAGTTTTCTCCCTTATTTTCACACAACTGTAAAGGTAATACAGATAAGTAGACAATTTACTGTAATGTTTTACTTAATTTTAGTAGACCTATAAATGTTTATTTAAAAAATAGGATAAATGACGGCACATATGTATTCACCATGTTTTGCACTGTTTATTAATCGAATATCTAAAATATGCATCGTTAAATGCAAATACACATTTCATAGGAAAGAAAATATATTTAGGTGTTCCATGCATTGGCACATGGGGCCTAATTATATCTGTGCATCATCTGCATAACTGTGGTAATTAGTGTTGTCCTTCTGTACAATTTGGCCCAATGGGAGCATATAGAGACTGAACAAAAGGGGTCGGAGAATTGATCCCTGGGGGACACCACATGTCATAGCCACCCTATCAGATTCATAACTGTCCAGCCAACATTGGTACAAACATTCTTTTAGCGTTTCAGAACCTTTAGTAGCAAATTGTGGTTGAGCAGTTTATTGTCTTAGGGAATTTCTCACATTGGACTCTATACAGCGCTCTAGTTCTCATTACTAGCGTTACCCTGTGTGCTGCCTCTTAAGACTCCTAAAAGCGAGTTCCATGGTTGCACTTCGCTGATTCAAGTTGCAACACCGAGCTGCCGGGAGGAAACGGACTGAAAGCACTTTTAGAAATGATGGTGTGCTGATGGAGCCCTGACGGATGAGCCTGAATGTTTGTTGCAACAAACTGAGCAACATTAATTTAGCCGAAGATACTGTTCTGACTGTGGTTTCCTTATTGTTTATTCTCGTTCTTTTGTTCTCGGCTTCAGTTTCGTTTGAACTGACTCTCCTTATAGGGCAGACACTTCCTGTCTAAGACTGACTGATGTATTTATAGCCAACATCGACTTCAGTTAAATGTAAATAATTAATTTACAAGTGAAAATAGACGACATATCATAACGTGAGCATATTAATTAAGCATGATTTCTCACTAAACTTTGTCATTGTACATCAAAATCTTAAGGAAGCGGCACAATAATCTACATGTTACAGTATGTTAAATTAATTGACGTTTTTAATTAAATATCAATTTCACCGTCTTTTACAGTCCCCTAGGTTCTAGGTATCAATGGGGTACAAACTCCAGTGTACTAAGCAATTATTTTAGGTGATGAGATAGTAAGTAACATGACAGTCTAAAAGAATTACTATGAAATGTCTCAGAGGTTCTAGGTATTGACCAGGTTAGTGTGAAGTAGATAGTGGGTAACATGATGGTGAGCACCATTACAATCTAATTTAATTACACTGAAATGCCCATCAAGTTGAAAAGAAACGGGATAAAATACCTGAAAACTGGAAAACTATTCAGAGCAAAAGGGGATGCTTACAAACAGGCACACAAGTTTGCAATAAAACATGCATTTCAGCAGAAAATGAACAAGAAAATACTTAAAAGTACTGCATAGTAATTTGAGGTAACTATAGTTATGGTATATTGTGATGAATCTGGCTTTCTCTCACCGTCTATTTACACTTGCATAACAAGTGGCAGTATTTCTGCACTTTGTGGTCAGAACTCAGTAAAGCCATGGAAAGAGCCCCTGCTTTCTTTTCCAGCCCAGATTGAGTTCAGTATCTGGGTAATAGATACAGACTCGTTAAGACTCTCCACATCTGAATGACCTGAGCGGCTACTCACATCCTGTTTATTCTTTTGAAGTTCCAGGTAAATTCATTATAACATGAAGATACATTCCCGCTAAAATTGGCAATCTTTGTACCCCACACTTACCTGGTTAATATCTAGAACCTGTGAGACTTTTCATAATAATTAATTTAGACTATCCTGGTGTTTAATATCTTCTCACCTAAAGTAATTAGCTAGTACGTTGGAGTTTGTACCCCACACTTACCTGGTTAATACCTAGAACCTGTGAGATGTTTCATAATAATTAATTTAGACTATCCTGGTGTTTAATATCTTCTCACCTAAAGTAATTAGCTAGTACGTTGGAGTTTGTACCCCACACTTACCTGGTTAATACCTAGAACCTGTGAGACGTTTCATAATAATTAATTTAGACTATCCTGGTGTTTAATATCTTCTCACCTAAAGTAATTAGCTAGTACGTTGGAGTTTGTACCCCACACTTACCTGGTTAATACCTAGAACCTGTGAGATGTTTCATAATAATTAATTTAGACTATCCTGGTGTTTAATATCTTCTCACCTAAAGTAATTAGCTAGTACGTTGGAGTTTGTACCCCACACTTACCTGGTTAATACCTAGAACCTGTGAGACGTTTCATAATAATTAATTTAGACTATCCTGGTGTTTAATATCTTCTCACCTAAAGTAATTAGCTAGTACATTGGAGTTTGTACCCCACACTTACCTGGTTAATACCTAGAACCTGTGAGATGTTTCATAATAATGAATTTAGACTATCCTGGTGTTTAATATCTTCTCACCTAAAGTAATTAGCTAGTACGTTGGAGTTTGTACCCCACACTTACCTGGTTAATACCTAGAACCTGTGAGACGTTTCATAATAATTAATTTAGACTATCCTGGTGTTTAATATCTTCTCACCTAAAGTAATTAGCTAGTACATTGGAGTTTGTACCCCACACTTACCTGGTTAATACCTAGAACCTGTGAGATGTTTCATAATAATGAATTTAGACTATCCTTGTGTTTAATATCTTCTCACCTAAAGTAATTAGCTAGTACGTTGGAGTTTGTACCCCACACTTACCTGGTTAATACCTAGAACCTGTGAGATGTTTCATAATAATGAATTTAGACTATCCTGGTACTCAATATCTTCTCACCTAAAGTAATTAGCTAGTACATTGGAGTTTGTACCCCACACTTACCTGGTTAATACCTAGAACCTGTGAGATGTTTCATAATAATGAATTTAGACTATCCTGGTGTTTAATATCTTCTCACCTAAAGTAATTAGCTAGTACGTTGGAGTTTGTACCCCACACTTACCTGGTTAATACCTAGAACCTGTGAGATGTTTCATAATAATGAATTTAGACTATCCTGGTACTCAATATCTTCTCACCTAAAGTAATTAGCTAGTACGTTGGAGTTTGTACCCCACACTTACCTGGTTAATACCTAGAACCTGTGAGACGTTTCATAATAATTCATTTAGACTATCCTGGTGTTTAATATCTACTCACCTAAAGTAATTAGCTAGTACGTTGGAGTTTGTACCCCACACTTACCTGGTTAATACCTAGAACCTGTGAGACGTTTCATAATAATGAATTTGGACTATCCTGGTGTTTAATATCTTCTCACCTAAAGTAATTAGCTAGTACGTTGGAGTTTGTACCCCACACTTACCTGGTTAATACCTAGAACCTGTGAGACGTTTCATAATAATGAATTTAGACTATCCTGGTGTTTAATATCTTCTCACCTAAAGTAATTAGCTAGTACATTGGAGTTTGTACCCCACACTTACCTGGTTAATACCTAGAACCTGTGAGATGTTTCATAATAATGAATTTAGACTATCCTGGTGTTTAATATCTTCTCACCTAAAGTAATTAGCTAGTACGTTGGAGTTTGTACCCCACACTTACCTGGTTAATACCTAGAACCTGTGAGACGTTTCATAATAATTAATTTAGACTATCCTGGTGTTTAATATCTTCTCACCTAAAGTAATTAGCTAGTACATTGGAGTTTGTACCCCACACTTACCTGGTTAATACCTAGAACCTGTGAGATGTTTCATAATAATGAATTTAGACTATCCTTGTGTTTAATATCTTCTCACCTAAAGTAATTAGCTAGTACGTTGGAGTTTGTACCCCACACTTACCTGGTTAATACCTAGAACCTGTGAGATGTTTCATAATAATGAATTTAGACTATCCTTGTGTTTAATATCTTCTCACCTAAAGTAATTAGCTAGTACGTTGGAGTTTGTACCCCACACTTACCTGGTTAATACCTAGAACCTGTGAGATGTTTCATAATAATGAATTTAGACTATCCTGGTACTCAATATCTTCTCACCTAAAGTAATTAGCTAGTACGTTGGAGTTTGTACCCCACACTTACCTGGTTAATACCTAGAACCTGTGAGACGTTTCATAATAATTCATTTAGACTATCCTGGTGTTTAATATCTACTCACCTAAAGTAATTAGCTAGTACGTTGGAGTTTGTACCCCACACTTACCTGGTTAATACCTAGAACCTGTGAGACGTTTCATAATAATGAATTTGGACTATCCTGGTGTTTAATATCTTCTCACCTAAAATAATTAGCTAGTACGTTGGAGTTTGTACCCCACACTTACCTGGTTAATACCTAGAACCTGTGAGACGTTTCATAATAATTCATTTAGACTATCCTGGTGTTTAATATCTTCTCACCTAAAGTAATTAGCTAGTACGTTGGAGTTTGTACCCCACACTTACCTGTTTAATACCTAGAACCTGTGAGACTTTTCATAATAATTCATTTAGACTATCCTGGTGTTTAATATCTTCTCACCTAAAGTAATTAGCTAGTACGTTGGAGTTTGTACCCCACACTTACCTGGTTAATACCTAGAACCTGTGAGATGTTTCATAATAATGAATTTAGACTATCCTGGTGTTTAATATCTTCTCACCTAAAGTAATTAGCTAGTACGTTGGAGTTTGTACCCCACACTTACCTGGTTAATACCTAGAACCTGTGAGACGTTTCATAATAATTCATTTAGACTATCCTGGTGTTTAATATCTTCTCACCTAAAGTAATTAGCTAGTACGTTGGAGTTTGTACCCCACACTTACCTGGTTAATACCTAGAACCTGTGAGACGTTTCATAATAATTAATTTAGACTGTCCTTGTGTTTAATATCTTCTCACCTAAAGTAATTAGCTAGTACGTTGGAGTTTGTACCCCACACTTACCTGGTTAATACCTAGAACCTGTGAGATGTTTCATAATAATGAATTTAGACTATCCTGGTACTCAATATCTTCTCACCTAAAGTAATTAGCTAGTACGTTGGAGTTTGTACCCCACACTTACTTGGTTAATACCTAGAACCTGTGAGACGTTTCATAATAATTCATTTAGACTATCCTGGTGTTTAATATCTACTCACCTAAAGTAATTAGCTAGTACGTTGGAGTTTGTACCCCACACTTACCTGGTTAATACCTAGAACCTGTGAGACGTTTCATAATAATGAATTTGGACTATCCTGGTGTTTAATATCTTCTCACCTAAAATAATTAGCTAGTACGTTGGAGTTTGTACCCCACACTTACCTGGTTAATACCTAGAACCTGTGAGACGTTTCATAATAATTCATTTAGACTATCCTGGTGTTTAATATCTTCTCACCTAAAGTAATTAGCTAGTACGTTGGAGTTTGTACCCCACACTTACCTGGTTAATATCTAGAACCTGTGAGACGTTTCATAATAATTCATTTAGACTATCCTGGTGTTTAATATCTTCTCACCTAAAGTAATTAGCTAGTACGTTGGAGTTTGTACCCCACACTTACCTGGTTAATACCTAGAACCTGTGAGACGTTTCATAATAATGAATTTAGACTATCCTGGTGTTTAATATCTTCTCACCTAAAGTAATTAGCTAGTACGTTGGAGTTTGTACCCCACACTTACCTGGTTAATACCTAGAACCTGTGAGACGTTTCATAATAATTAATTTAGACTATCCTGGTGTTTAATATCTTCTCACCTAAAGTAATTAGCTAGTACGTTGGAGTTTGTACCCCACACTTACCTGGTTAATACCTAGAACCTGTGAGACGTTTCATAATAATTAATTTAGACTGTCCTTGTGTTTAATATCTTCTCACCTAAAGTAATTAGCTAGTACGTTGGAGTTTGTACCCCACACTTACCTGGTTAATACCTAGAACCTGTGAGATGTTTCATAATAATGAATTTAGACTATCCTGGTACTCAATATCTTCTCACCTAAAGTAATTAGCTAGTACGTTGGAGTTTGTACCCCACACTTACTTGGTTAATACCTAGAACCTGTGAGACGTTTCATAATAATTCATTTAGACTATCCTGGTGTTTAATATCTACTCACCTAAAGTAATTAGCTAGTACGTTGGAGTTTGTACCCCACACTTACCTGGTTAATACCTAGAACCTGTGAGACGTTTCATAATAATGAATTTGGACTATCCTGGTGTTTAATATCTTCTCACCTAAAATAATTAGCTAGTACGTTGGAGTTTGTACCCCACACTTACCTGGTTAATACCTAGAACCTGTGAGACGTTTCATAATAATTCATTTAGACTATCCTGGTGTTTAATATCTTCTCACCTAAAGTAATTAGCTAGTACGTTGGAGTTTGTACCCCACACTTACCTGGTTAATACCTAGAACCTGTGAGATGTTTCATAATAATTCATTTAGACTATCCTGGTGTTTAATATCTTCTCACCTAAAGTAATTAGCTAGTACGTTGGAGTTTGTACCCCACACTTACCTGTTTAATACCTAGAACCTGTGAGACGTTTCATAATAATGAATTTAGACTATCCTGGTGTTTAATATCTTCTCACCTAAAGTAATTAGCTAGTACGTTGGAGTTTGTACCCCACACTTACCTGGTTAATATTTGGAACTTAGGGGACTGTAAAACAGAAGGGTACCATTTACTTTTTTAAGGGATTTATTTAATCTGCATAATTAATATTCATTCAGAGCCGTTTGGTGTGAAACTCTCTGTTCTGGAGAAACTGAGTCAGAGCTGTTCACAGTGGTGGTGATAGGAACCAGACGTCCCCCTCTAAAAACTCCCTCATAGGACGTGACTACATGAATTGGTTGTGAATTCACTGCCTGGTGTCTGAGACGCTGTTTTATGGTGGTTTTATTAAAGATGTTTGGATTAAAAGATGCATTAAAACAATAATGACAGTAATGGTGGAGGGATACATACAGGGCTTTGTGAGGCAAAATAGTTCCCAAGGAAAACTTATTATTTCAGATGTATGACTATTTCCCCATCATCAACATTCCACATAAAACTCAGAAGACAGAAGTAAATAAATTGTCTGTGTCTGTGTTGTCGTCATGGCGACCCCCGGGTTCCTATCACCACCGCTGTAAAGACGTCTGAATCATTTCACTCCAAAGCACTCCCTCCGTTTACGCCTCGAACGCTGAATTAAAAGGAAATTCATGAAAATTAGTAAAGCCTTTTTAAAACCTCTTCTGAAGAACTGAACTTCTGTTTTGTTCTGATTGAATGTCTTGCTAGAAACTTTCGTTTGTTTTTCCTGTGTAGTTGTGCATTATGTCTGTTATGGGTTGTGTGTTGACTGCAGGACAGGCGGCTGTGCCTGTGAGATGGGAGAAATGTAGTCTGTGCTGTGCTGTGTGCATATGATCTGTATGTGTAGGAGTCAGGAGGAATTAGGGAGGAGCTTCTGTGGAGCACTGGATGGAAAACCACTTGGTAGTGGACGTTATGCTGTTGGAGATGGACTAACTGTTAGTTTCTGTGAACGCTTCATGCTGAATGGACCAATAGAAACGCTCCAAATTGGCATGAAATAAAACCTCATTAGGTTACGATATGTTAAAATAAAGCAGTTCTGAGGAAGGCTTGATTCTAATTCTCACCCTAATCCTAGTCCTAATGAAGACTGATTCACTGTAGGTGGGTCAGATGTCTTTACAGTGGTGGTGATGGGACCCAGGGGTCACCATGACTACAACACAGATATAGACATTTTATTTACTAACCAGAACCTTGTATGTACACACACCGATCTGGCGTAACATTCTGACCACCTCCTTGTTTCTACACTCATTGTCCACTTTATCAGCTCCACTTACTGTATAGCTGCTCTCTGTAGTTCTACAGTTACAGACTGTAGTCCATCTGTTTCTCTGATACTCTGTTACCCTGTTCTTCAGTGGTCAGGACCCCCATGGACCCTCACAGAGCAGGTACTATTTGGGTGGTGGGTCATTCTCAGCACTGCAGCAACACTGACGTGGTGATGGTGTGTGTGAGTGTGTGTGTTAGTGTGTGTTGCGCGGGGTGCAGTTTTTAAACCCTGTGTCCACTCACTGTCCACTCTATTAGACACTCCTACCTCGTCGGTCCACCTTGTAGATGTAAAGTCAGAGACGACAGCTCATCTGCTGCTGCACGGTTTGTGTTGGTCATCCTCTAGTCCTTCATCAGTGGTCACAGGACGCTGTTGGCTGGATATTTTTGGTTGGTGGACTATTCTCAGTCCAGCAGCGACACTGAGGTGATTAAAGACTCCAGCAGCACTGCTGTGTCTGATCCACTCAGACCAGCGCAACACACACTAACACACCACCACCACGTCAGTGTTACTGCAGTGCTGAGAATGATCTACCACCCAAACAGTACCTGTTCTGTGAGGGTCCATGGGGGTCCTGACCTCTGAAGAACAGGGTAACAGAGTATCAGAGAAACAGATGGACTACAGTCTGTAACTGTAGAACTACAGAGTGCAGCTATACGGTCAGTGGAGCTGATAAAGTGGACAGTGAGCATAGAAACAAGGAGGTGGTCAGGATGTTCTGCCTCATCAGTTATCATGTGTTTATGGTAAAATAATGATATTTTTCACATTGTCCTGCATGTAACTCTGTGCCATGAATGATCAGACTGGCTTGATTAACATAGTTGTTGTTTCTAAATGAGTCCTCAAATACTGGTTCGCAAACCAAGGTACACTATTTAAAGCTACACTATGTACGTTTTGGGCATTTGGCGCCCTCTCTGGTGGAAATGTGTAATTGAAACATGTGGCCAAATATTTTGCAACATTGGTTATGTTTAAGATGCCTTCCTGGAGTGGATGAGTCTGATGATTGAAAGAGATGTGGTGGCAATAGTGGATAATTCATTCACACTTTCAGAAGACAAAATGTGTTATGATGCAGAAGTAACTTCAAGACGTTGCTTCATGGTCAGTTTAGCCGGTTTTCTGAATGGACTTGGAGTCTTGTGTCAAAACTATCTGAAAACAGCATTTTAGACATCATGGAATTCATTCATAGCCATTTTTTGTAGTAAATATCTGTGAGGGAGCTTTCAGATGGTCTGGTTCCTATCACGACCACTGTGAGCAGTCCTGACTCATTTGACACCAAACCACTTTAAAAAATCCTTTTCAAATGTGGAAAGTTGCTGCTCAACCAAGTAAAACCTGATCATTTTTATTAAAGCAAAAACATTTGGGGTGTCTTAAAATAGACATTCAGCACAGTGATGGAGAGAAAGTCCACTCGACTATCAGTTCCCATGATGCATCCACTCAGTTTCTGAGGTTTCACACCGTCATTTCACAACCTGCCCTGTTCCTCAAAACCTTCTCACATGCTCAGGATCTTCACTATTAGCCACAGACCCAGATGTCTGTCTCTGTCCGTCTGTGGATGCCTTAGCAGTCAATTTTTAAATATAGCAATAGTCTGTCAGCATCTCAGTAACCACCTGGGATAACATAGCGACACATTAACAACCACCTGGGACACTACAGGAACAGCCTTTCAGTGCCTTAGCAATCAATTTTTAACTATAGCAAGTGTCTGTCAGCATCTTAGTAACCACCTGGGATAACATAGCAACACATTAACAACCACCTGGGACACTACAGGAACAGCCTTTCAGTGCCTTAGCAATCAATTTTTAACTATAGCAAGAGTCTGTCAGCATCTTAGTAACCACCTGGGATAACATAGCAACACATTAACAACCACCTGGGACACTACAGGAACAGCCTTTCAGTGCCTTAGCAATCAATTTTTAACTATAGCAAGAGTCTGTCAGCATCTTAGTAACCACCTGGGATAACATAGCAACACATTAACAACCACCTGGGACACTACAGCAACAGCCTTTCAATGCCTTAGCAGTCAATTTTTAACTATAGCAAGAGTCTGTCAGCATCTTAGTAACCACCTGGGATAACATAGCAACACATTCACAACCACCTGGGATACCACAGCAACAGCCTTTCAATGCCTTAGCAGTCAATTTTTAACTATAGCAAGAGTCTGTCAGCATCTTAGTAACCACCTGGGATAACATAGCAACACATTAACAACCACCTGGGATACTACAGCAACAGCCTATCAGTGCCTTAGCAGTCAATTTTTAACTATAGCAAGAGTCTGTCAGCATCTTAGTAACCACCTGGGATAACATAGCAACACATTAACAACCACCTGGGATACTACAGCAACAGCCTATCAGTGCCTTAGCAGTCAATTTTTAACTATAGCAAGAGTCTGTCAGCATCTTAGTAACCACCTGGGATAACATAGCAACACATTAACAACCACCTGGGACACTACAGCAACAGCCTATCAGTGCCTTAGCAGTCAATTTTTAACTATAGCAAGAGTCTGTCAGCATCTTAGTAACCACCTGGGATAACATAGCAACACATTCACAACCACCTGGGATACCACAGCAACAGCCTTTCAATGCCTTAGCAGTCAATTTTTAACTATAGCAAGAGTCTGTCAGCATCTTAGTAACCACCTGGGATAACATAGCAACACATTAACAACCACCTGGGATACCACAGCAACAGCCTTTCAATGCCTTAGCAGTCAATTTTTAACTATAGCAAGAGTCTGTCAGCATCTTAGTAACCACCTGGGATTTCAAGCTTAAAGTTCATTCACAAACCGTCCTCTTCTAATTCCTCTTCTTGAACATTTTGCAAAAAAACACATTTAGACATGTAAATGAAATGTGCATATATTTGCATATTTTAAAGAGCAATTAAAATAGCCTTTGGATTGTTAGGATTCTAATGTTTGTGAGAGATTTTGCAGCGCAGATTTAAATCTTTTGGGCATTCTGTAGAATCGTAAATCTAGCTATTAGCATTTTATTAGGAATATTTTCTGTAATATCCTTTATGTGGCTAGAAATGAACGGGGAAGGGGGTGGGGTCTATAAGCTGAGATGGTTCTGGATGCAGGAAAACCTGATTTTGGTTTTGAGGTGGTGTTATGAATCGGCCTCAGAGCTGCTTTATTCAGTGAGATCTCTTAAAACATGCAGCGAGTGTGGGAATGTTGTTGTTAGTACAAAGGAAACAGACATTATTTGGATATTCCTGTTAGATTCTTGTTAGGAAACACGGGTTTCGGTGATGTATGACATGTTGTGGTTATGCTAAGAGCTCACCGTTCATTAAAGTGACAATACAGTTAAACACAGGTGGTGGGATAATGGAATAATCTGTTGAGTTTTGACATTTTTATGCTTACAGTTTAAAAGAAAACACATTATAGATTTATCTGAGTATCTGAGAAACGGCTTTGGATTGACGGAACCAAAGTCGTCAGTTCTGCTGGGAAGGTCTTTCCGTAAAGCCCCTGTGTGAGGGTGTTAATGGTGTGAAGTCTCTGTGGAGGCGCTGCAGAGTGATTTAGGTCACAGCTGCTTCCGCTCCAGCGTCTCCCGTCTGAGCTTTGGCCCTCTGCAGTGGTTCAGGTGTCTCTGTGGATCCAGGCCCAGTTCACATATGAGCCCTGACATCTTTCTCCTTCACTCCCTCGTCTCCTCCCCTTTATCCAGGGTCGAAGGGCTTTAGAACGTTCCAGCTTGGCCAGATGCAGCAAGGTTTACACATAGGCATCATAGTAAGTTTAAAGACCCCTAATAGAGCCGATTAGCCAGGACATATATGGTGTTTAGGTTTTCGCTGGAGCTACGAGGCTAATGTAGCTAACGAGTGCAGATGGCATAACACCGGAGCCAGTTTAGAGGAAGCCTGGCCGCTTCTGGTTTCTCCCATTATATCAGAAACATGACGCCTAGAGTTTAGAGGTTATGATCGATGCTATATGAATGGGGGTGAATGGAGCTAAATGGCTAATACAACTTTTTTTCCGTTAAGGTGGCAGTTTTCCTTTAATTTTCCATAAAAAATCAAAGACAACTCACCGTATATTACTACAGCAAATGGGTTTTGGGCAGTGGGACACTAGCATTACTGCTACTGAGAGCTGATTGGTTGGCATTACTGCTACTGAGAGCTGATTGGTTAGCGTTACTGCTACTGAGAGCTGATTGGTTAGTGTTACTGCTACTGAGAGCTGATTGGTTGGCATTACTGCTACTGAGAGCTGATTGGTTGGCATTACTGCTACTGAGAGCTGATTGGTTAGCGTTACTGCTACTGAGAGCTGATTGGTTAGTGTTACTGCTACTGAGAGCTGATTGGTTAGTGTTACTGCTACTGAGAGCTGATTGGTTAGTGTTACTGCTACTGAGAGCTGATTGGTTAGAGTTACTGCTACTGAGAGCTGATTGGTTAGAATTACTGCTACTGAGAGCTGATTGGTTAGTGTTACTGCTACTGAGAGCTGATTGGTTAGAGTTGCTGCTACTGAGAGCTGATTGGTTAGAGTTGCTGCTACTGAGAGCTGATTGGTTAGAGTTGCTGCTACTGAGAGCTGATTGGTTAGAGTTGCTGCTACTGAGAGCTGATTGGTTTGACATAACCTCGTTTACTCATCCAACACAAAAACGTCCTTATTTTTCATGGTTAATTCTTATTAATCAAAAACAAGTTGCATTATTTTTTCCATCACACAGTTAACTGAGTATCCGTGCATTAATTGATACTTGAATATCATAATTAGTCGAAATGCACATCCCTATAATAACTGCAGGCCTAGTTCAGCACACATTTGCCTCCACCCTTACAGAGGTGTTCAGTATCTCTAATAGACTTGATTAAGTGGTTTCGGAGACTGTGTAACTCACTGTTATCTGTAAAATGGCTAAAAGGCAGTAGCGGTGATGGAGGGTATGAGGGTATACCATCACAGCGTTTTTACACATCAGTGTCACTGCTCGGTTAGTCAAAAATATCAAACTCTGTGGTCAGAAACTGAAAACTGATGAAGCTCTAGAGGAGGACTAACAAAAACTGCCTGAGCTACAGTCGTTAACAACACCAGCAGAAATAAGAGACCAATATATTCATTTTAAAAGCATTGTTCATTTAGCAATATTAATCCATAACCCATGGAAATATATTCCACATCCATCCATCAAACTTAAAAATGGCTCAAAAATGCTTTTATTAACTATATTTTTAAATGAATTTGCATGTATTTATCAAATATATTTTTACACTGTATGAATATGGCTAAAAAAGGAATTTGTTTAATATATAAATTAATATATAAATTAAATATAATTTTTTTATTCCTTTTTTTTAACTGTAGTTTCAGCAAAGGTTACAGAGCTAAACATACACGAGCTGAAGGAACAGCACTGAGATCCATGACCTGCACTGTGCTTTACGTTAACCGAGTACGTGTGCAATGAGACTCTCACACACAGCGTATTTCACATAAACAAGATATCAGATCAGAACTGAGTATTAATGTCCACAACCGCCCGCTTCTGTCCTGTTAAAGGACCATTTCATCATATTTAAGATTAAGATACTGGAGAACAAACACGATTTTGGCTGTTTTCATACATTTTAAAATATATTTGACAAACACATTTACATACATTTATTTTATATGGTAATGTTTTTATGCTTTTTAAAAACGAGTGTATTTCCAATTTTCCTGGGTTAATATGGCGAAACTTTCTGAAATGCGTGTTAGTGTTAGGGATGTATTTTGGTGGTTGGACTGTAATGTATTTCAAATGTATTTCAAATCTATAAAAACACATGTCCATATATATTGTTCCATGTGGTAAAGCACTGAGAAGAAGCAAGCAGGTAAACCAGACAGACTTCAGAGTTAAACTCCTGATCATGAGCTGACGAGGACGTGATTTCCGCTGGGAAGCTGAAGCTCTGAGATGGAGACGGAATCGCGCGAAGAGGAACTGAACAGCGGCCTTTGACCCATCAGCAGCCCCGCTTAGCAGCAGACACGACAACATCACACCGTCATTTTAGATCAATGATTTCTGACTCTGAGCTCTTTGGAACAAACAGAGATTCCAGGCTTTCACTGTAGACCACATTAGTGTTTGTAAGTCAGGAGAGGAGATATTTATTAGTTTATTATGTTATTACGTTAGTTTTGTTTTCCAGAAAACCAGATTTAGTTCATTCTGTGACACCAAAGCAAACCCACAGTGCAAATGATTTATTACACCAGTACAGGCTTGTGCAAAAGTTTGTCTGCGAGGGTTTTGTTGATTTTCTAAGTGTAAATAAGTTACACACCCTTTACAGAGACATGCACATTTTAATACACAGGTATTGCTTATTTGCTGAAAGGAACAGACTGGAAAACAAAATGTGGCCTGTGCAAAGGTTACGGCACGTTAAGTATGTTTTATTTCGCTGTTGTCAGAACAAAACCTCATATCTCCATTTTTGTCGATTTTCAGTTTTTGACATAATTTGAAAATACTTGTTGGTCCTTATATTGTGTGTAAATTTCATGAAGGATGGACCAAAATAAATGTCCAAAAATGACTTGATAAAAATTCTGGTTCCATTGACTTGCATTGAAAGTAATGTAAGTTTTGTCCTTCTTCTGTAAAGTTATCATTTGTGATAACAGCAGTGATATGTATATATATATATATATACATATATATATGTGTGTGTGTGTGTGTGTGTGTGTGTGTGTGTGTGTGTGTGTAATGTGTATTCCCCAAGATGTTAAGCTCATCAAATAAATCATGCCCTAACATTTTTTAAATATTTAAGATGTAACATGTAAGATCTAAACCTCTTCTCACTTAGAAAACCCTCGTTCAGACTTTTGCATATGACTATGTATTTATGTTAATATGTAGTTATGTTTGAATAGCATAACAAAACAACATTGACTCTTGAAGTCTGAGGACTCGTTAAAGGCGGAGAGTGAAGGCTGCTCATTGGAGCTGTTGTGAAGACTTCAATGGCAGGATGTGTGCAAAGGTTGAAGAGTCTCTCTGGCTTCCTAGTGGCATTCGGTCTCTCACGGGAGGCATCGCTGTTTTCCTTAATTGTTATTTGTTTGTTAAACTCAAACACTCAGTTACAGTGTTTATATTATTTACAGTGGTCTGCAGTATTAAGTATCTCCCAGGTTTACCAACACTGGTAAAAAAAAAAACAGACTAGTTTTATTTATTTATTTATTTGACATATGTAAAGCAATACTTTGGCAAATAAATAAATAAATAAATAAATAAATAAATAAATAATACACCGTGCTGATGGATCTGTTCTAGCAACCACCTCTGATTCCATATGAGTGACCGAATGACATCTTAGCAACCACAAAATATGCACTATTAATGGCCTAGCAACACTTTAGCAATCACCTAGAATAACACAGCAACAGCGTAGCATCACCATAGCAACCACCTGGCAACATCATTAGAAACAACTTGCGATCACTTAGCAACCACCTAGCAACACATTATCAATCAACTGGACTAACACAGCAGTGGCCTAGCATCACCTGAGCAACCCCCTGGGGATACCATAGCAACCACCTAGCAGCACCTCAGCAGCACCTCAGCACCTGGGATACCTTAGGAACTGCTTAGCACCACTCCAGCAACCACCTACAATACAACACTTTCAGTCTTATAGCAATGACCTAAACACCTCCTTTAAGTGCCCTAGCAACCAGCAGAAATACCATAGCAACTGCATTTTAACACCATAGTAACTACCTGGAATGCTATAGCAACCGCCTTGCAATGATGTCCAATAGTATTAGCAACCACACAGCAACACCTGTGCAGTAACCAGGAATAACTTATGAACTGAATAGCAACACCTTAGCATTTACAAAGCTGTTATACTATTATTATACTAAAAATCTACTATTATACTAAAAACTACTATTATACTAAAAACTACTATTATACTAAAAATCTACTATTATGCTAAAAACTACTACTATACTAAAAACTACTATTATACTAAAAATCTACTATTATACTAAAAATCTATTATATTAAAAACTACTATTATACTAAAAATCTACTATTATGCTAAAAACTACTATTATACTAAAAATCTACTATTATGCTAAAAACTACTACTATACTAAAAACTACTATTATACTAAAAATCTACTATTATTCTAAAAACTACTATTATACTAAAAATCTACTATTATATTAAAAACTACTATTATACTAAAAATCTATTATGCTAAAAACTACTATTATACAAAAAATCTACTATTATGCTAAAAACTACTACTATACTAAAAACTACTATTATACTAAAAATCTACTATTATACTAAAAACTACTATTATACTAAAAATCTACTATTATACTAAAAATCTACTATTATGCTAAAAACTACTACTATACTAAAACTACTATTATACTAAAAATCTATTATACTAAAAACTACTATTATACTAAAAATCTACTATTATACTAAAAACTACTATTATACTAAAAATCTACTATTATACTAAAAATCTACTATTATATTAAAAACTACTATTATACTAAAAATCTACTATTATACTAAAAATCTACTATTATGCTAAAAACTACTACTATACTAAAAACTACTATTATACTAAAAATCTACTATTATACTAAAAATCTACTATTATACTAAAAACTACTATTATACTAAAAATCTATTATACTAAAAACTACTATTATACTAAAAATCTACTATTATACTAAATATCTACTATTATGCTAAAAACTACTACTATACTAAAAACTACTATTATACTAAAAATCTACTATTATACTAAAAACTACTATTATACTAATAATCTACTATTATACTAAAAATCTACTATTATACTAAAAATCTGAAAATCACATTTGACTGAAATGACTTTCCCTATAAGTAGAATCTGCAGTCTGAATATTTTTGATAACATCTACAGTCATATGCAGTCAAATGACATGTTTTGTTGATTTTTCTAAAGGGAAAATAAAAAGTTTAGCATATTAGAGAAAAATAAATAGAACAACGGGAAACTCAAATGTTTGCATGTAAATATATACATAAGCAAATTATGCATTAAATACAAGCTATAATAAAAATACAAATAGCCATTGAAATCTTTACTTTCACTGTGTCACATCAGCTCTAAATAAAGAGCAGAGCTTTATATTAAAGCTACATTTAATCTACAGAGTGACTCAGGATGTAAATACTGATAAGCGCCATGTGCGGAGATGTTTATCAGGCATTGTTTACCGAATGTGTGGTTTACAGTGCTCTGGTCAACAGGCCTATAGATGATGAAGAGGAGCCGATCCCTGTGTTATACTGACTGACAGCGTGCATTAAAGGGGCTGAAGTGGTAGGAGTGGGCCATATGTTGACCGTACTTCTGATATATATATATATATATGGGATGGGTGGAGCTTCTGAAACACTGAACAACTGCATCCATGATTAGAACGATCAGTCATAGAGAACATATAACCGATATAAACTCCTCTACAGAAAACATACTTCTGTGCATTTTAATCCACGGTCACAGTTTATTTGCTGAATTGTAACATTCGCAAATAATAATAATAATAAAAAAAAAAAACATTTTTGGAAATATTGGGGGAAAAAATATGACGTGCACAATTTATGGCTCATTTTGTATGTTTTCTTTTTTTTTTTCTAATATGCTAAATACAGCTAATAAACATAAATAGTCCCGTGAAATGTGTAGCAAAATACTGCATGTACGTTTTTTCTGTAGAGGACGCGTAACTCAGCAAAACAAGGGGCGCCCAAACTTTTGCACACCCATTGACGGGAAAAGGTGATGGTACAAAGTCATTTGAGAGCGCTCACCAGACTGACATGTCCTACAAGCATAAATATGGCACTTTTAGTCTATTTTAGAGCACGATTTCAGATTATTTGCTGAGTTTAACATATTGGAGAAAATGGAAAATATGAAATGTTTCATAACTTCTATTTTCCAATATGTGGAATTCAGCAAATGAACAATAACAGTGTGTTGTCTGTGGTTCACTTATTTTCACTAAAGAAATTAACAGAAGCATCAAACACCTTTCAGAGCACCCAGACAGAAAACTCTAGCAATAATAATGTAAATATAATAGCAATGCTTAAAACTCAGGGTTGGTCATCATCACGTCCACAGCTTGGAGTTTTTTCGCAGGTTAGTATGATGACTAATCGGTTGTGGTATATTTCTCGCTATACTGCCACCCCCCCCACCCCCCCCCCCACCCACTTGCCCAGGCCTTAGTCTGTGGAACCGTGTAGAACGTGAAGGCTTTTTGGCCAACACTTCAGAGCGCGCTGATCTTTTGTCGATGCTGCTTTTATCTGCGGCTTTTACCTGCAGGAGGACATAAATAGGCTGAGATAGATGGAGGATGTGCTGTTGTTGATGTTATCTCGTCTTCTGAAACGTGAAGCTGATTCCTGCAGCCGATAGTCTTCAAACATTACAGTACAGCCTCGATTTCACTGCCGATTGTATTGTCTGCTGCACTGAGCCGAGTATCTGTGCTGCTGAAGTGGGCCAGCGTTGTTTAATCAGAAGCCAAATCACTTTCGCTGGATATCAGAAATGCAAATGATGCACTTCAGAAACATGTTCTTCAGGAGGAGCTTTGAGCTCGATCAGGAGATGACGAGTTCACATTTCTGACTCGGGGGCTCAATATTCAGAGGAGGGCTGTTTTTTGGGTAGAACTGTTTGAACTTGCTGGATGGAGCTGACATCCGTGGTGAGACCATAGAAAGGTCTAGTGGACAAATACTGGCACCAGAGATTTACAGCTTCATACTGTAATGTTTACAGTTTGTTTACAGTCATTCTTTACTTTTTACATTTTTTTAAAACTTTTTTACTTTTTGTTATTAGAAAAAAAATTGTTCCTGGTTTATATCACAATACCTACATTTAGAGCCGGTTATTCAGCCTAAGATATATCTATGTGTATCATATTGTGTCTTCTATAATATAAAATCTTCCTATTTATCTGTGAATAACAGATCAGTTCCTCTATATAATAACGCACAACCCTTCAATTTTACTAAAAATATGGACGAAAGTGACCGTGAGAGGCACAGCTAAGCCTCCATTAGTCAGTCTGGACAGAGTAGCCCGCAAATTACCAAACATCCTCTCCGGGTAATTAAACACTAGTGCGCTTAACGAGGTGGATGACCCTAACGAGCTGGGACTGATGTTTTAATGCACCGCTGGAGTTGGACTGTGTCAGTGTTATCAGTAGCACCTGCCAGCCTGCGGCTGCTGGGAGTTTAACTCTGTAGGCTGGGTTAATTGCTGGATTAATTGCGGGATTAATCGCCAGTTGGGTTAATTGCCTGTCCAGTCACCCGTGGACCAATCAGCTCACTTCTCCTTCCAGATCAACAGAATGTTCCATCCAAACAGAAGTTTATACTGGCTGTGAATTTTTCCACTTATTTTTGTCTCTTTTATATCTGTTTATATTATATATATATATATATATATATATATATATATATATATATATATATATATATATATATATATATATTCTATCTTATATCTGTAGACATAAAAATGTACACAGTCCCTTGTTTCCCTCAAATGTAGCCCAAAGTAAAATTTGGTGTCTAAAGTTTGCTTGTTTAGTTTTGGAGCTATGAGGTTAATATCAAAGTTAAATATAATGACAGATTTTTATCGATTATAGATAACAGTGAGTCATACAGCATCAGAAACCACATAATCACGTCTAATACAGATTACTGAATTTGATGTGAATTTGTGATTATTTGCACATGCATTTAGACGCTAATTAATCAATCAATCAGCCTTTATTTAAACTCAGAGTATATTGAAGGTGAGCATCAATAGTTGAGAAGAGTGATAAAGAAAGAAAGAAGATGATAAAACACAAACATGTCCACCCAGTAAAAAAAGACACAATAAAATGTAAACTACTAAGCATCGTCACATTTAAAGTAGGTAAAAAATAACTAGAATTCCTTAGAAATGCAATTAAAATTACACCAAAAATATATACAGCCTGAAAAGCCTGGGTTCGAATTCCCAGCCAGGTAACCAGGGTCCTTTCTGTGTGGAGTTTGCATGTTCTCCCCGTGTTTGTTTGGGTTTCCTCTCACAGGCCAAAGACGTGCTGTCTTGTATATAAGTATATAAGTATATAAGTGTAGTGTAAAATACAGTAGTATATAATTATACGTAGTTTAGTGTGAGTTTATCTATATAAGTATATAAGTGTAGTGTAAAACACAGTAGTATATAATTATACGTAGTTTAGTGTGAGTTTATCTATATAAGTATATAAGTGTAGTGTAAAATACAGTAGTATATAATTAGACGTAGTTTAGTGTGAGCTTATCTATATAAGTATATAAGTGTAGTGTAAAACACAGTAGTATATAATTATACGTAGTTTAGTGTGAGTTTATCTATATAAGTATATAAGTGTAGTGTAAAATACAGTAGTATATAATTATACGTAGTTTAGTGTGAGTTTATCTATATAAGTATATAAGTGTAGTGTAAAATACAGTAGTATATAATTAGATGTAGTTTAGTGTGAGCTTATCTATATAAGTATATAAGTGTAGTGTAAAATACAGTAGTATATAATTAGACGTAGTTTAGTGTGAGCTTATCTATATAAGTATATAAGTGTAGTGTAAAATACAGTAGTATATAATTAGACGTAGTTTAGTGTGAGCTTATCTATATAAGTATATAAGTGTAGTGTAAAATACAGTAGTATATAATTATACGTAGTTTAGTGTGAGTTTATCTATATAAGTATATAAGTGTAGTGTAAAATACAGTAGTATATAATTAGACGTAGTTTAGTGTGAGCTTATCTATATAAGTATATAAGTGTAGTGTAAAATACAGTAGTATATAATTATACGTAGTTTAGTGTGAGTTTATCTATATAAGTATATAAGTGTAGTGTAAAACACAGTAGTATATAATTATATGTAGTTTAGTGTGAGTTTATCTATATAAGTATATAAGTGTAGTGTAAAATACAGTAGTATATAATTATACGTAGTTTAGTGTGAGTTTATCTATATAAGTATATAAGTGTAGTGTAAAATACAGTAGTATATAATTAGACGTAGTTTAGTGTGAGCTTATCTATATAAGTATATAAGTGTAGTGTAAAACACAGTAGTATATAATTATACGTAGTTTAGTGTGAGTTTATCTATATAAGTATATAAGTGTAGTGTAAAATACAGTAGTATATAATTATACGTAGTTTAGTGTGAGTTTATCTATATAAGTATATAAGTGTAGTGTAAAATACAGTAGTATATAATTAGATGTAGTTTAGTGTGAGTTTATCTATATAAGTATATAAGTGTAGTGTAAAATACAGTAGTATATAATTAGACGTAGTTTAGTGTGAGCTTATCTATATAAGTATATAAGTGTAGTGTAAAATACAGTAGTATATAATTATACGTAGTTTAGTGTGAGCTTATCTATATAAGTATATAAGTGTAGTGTAAAATACAGTAGTATATAATTAGACGTAGTTTAGTGTGAGCTTATCTATATAAGTATATAAGTGTAGTGTAAAATACAGTAGTATATAATTATACATAGTTTAGTGTGAGCTTATCTATATAAGTATATAAGTGTAGTGTAAAATACAGTAGTATATAATTATACGTAGTTTAGTGTGAGTTTATCTATATAAGTATATAAGTGTAGTGTAAAATACAGTAGTATATAATTATACGTAGTTTAGTGTGAGTTTATCTATATAAATATATAAGTGTAGTGTAAAATACAGTAGTATATAATTATACGTAGTTTAGTGTGAGTTTATCTATATAAGTATATAAGTGTAGTGTAAAATACAGTAGTATATAATTATATGTAGTTTAGTGTGAGTTTATCTATATAAATATATAAGTGTAGTGTAAAATACAGTAGTATATAATTATATGTAGTTTAGTGTGAGTTTATCTATATAAATATATAAGTGTAGTGTAAAATACAGTAGTATATAATTATACGTAGTTTAGTGTGAGCTTATCTATATAAATATATAAGTGTAGTGTAAAATACAGTAGTATATAATTATACGTAGTTTAGTGTGAGTTTATCTATATAAGTATATAAGTGTAGTGTAAAATACAGTAGTATATAATTATATGTAGTTTAGTGTGAGCTTATCTATATAAATATATAAGTGTAGTGTAAAATACAGTAGTATATAATTATACGTAGTTTAGTGTGAGTTTATCTATATAAATATATAAGTGTAGTGTAAAATACAGTAGTATATAATTATACGTAGTTTAGTGTGAGCTTATCTATATAAGTATATAAGTGTAGTGTAAATCACAGTAAGATGGCTCTAAATAGAACCACTCCCTTTACTAAAGAACCATCTTTTTTAATCATGGAGTGTCAAAAACCCCATAATCCAGTCTATTACATATTACTCACCATCACATGGTTCGGGTGAGTGGGATTATATGTATTGTATGGTTTGATGCTAATTAATGCCACCAGGCTTGGATTATTATTAGCCATGCAGCTCCAGAGTAAAACTGAAGGTGCACATCAAACCTGTCTTGGCTGACCGACTACAGTTTGTAAACTTGACTCTTTGCCAAAGTGCTGCTCAAGACGTGCACTTTTGGCCGCTGTGGTTGATGTGGTGTATTTGGCACTGAACTGAAGAAACCTGACCTTCTTCCTGAGAAGACGAAGCTCAAAACGGAGCTTTTTAATCAGAAATTCAGCTGTGGGTCGTGATGCTCCGCTGGATCTGAACCTGTTACAGAGATTCATTAGTGGACTGAACAGTCATACTGAAATAACTGCGCTCTGCCGTCACCCTCGCCCACTTTACTTTTTCGTTTTCCACTGAAATACGAATATGTATGACATGTAAATCATGTTCTGTGTGTTTTTAGATGTGTAAGTGTGAAAAAGGGTAAAAGTGTCACTGTGTACTATATATTGATTGTTTTGTGGGACTATAAAAGTATAAATATATAATTATATAATTGTACAGAGTGGTTCCAAAAGTTTCATCCGATTTCAAAGCACCGTATTTTTGGCCCCACAACTGTGAGGCGCCTAGGAACCAATCACAATCCAACTGAAAGAGGGGTGATGGAGTTCCTGACTGTCAGAATGAGAGTGAACCTCCAACAGCTCAGAGCGTTCGTCGTTGGTACCAAGAGTTCCAAGAAAAAGGTCACCAAAAGGTCGCTCAATCGAGTACGGTAGGAATTTGACTACGGCGTTGATGTCTGTAGAGCTGGAGGAGGTTCATGTTAAGCTCTTGTACAATTACATAATAAACTTTATGATCATTTAAACCAATTACAGTTTAGTGCACTGTTTATATATATAACAAGTGAGTCCACCTCACAGTGAACGTGTCCAAATTGTGCTCAAAGTGTCAATATTTAGTGTGGCCACCATTACTATCTAGCACCACCTGAACCCTCTTGAGCATGGAATTCACCAGAGCTGCACAGGTTCCTACTGGAATCCTCTTCCACTCCTCCATGATGACGTCACGGAGCTGGTGGATGTTGGACACCTTGCGCTTCTCCTTCTTCTGCTTGAGGATGCTCCACAGGAGCTCAATAGGGTTCAGATCTGGAGACGTACTTGGCCAGTCCATCACCTTTACCTTCAGCAAGGCAGTCGTCATCTTGGAGGTGTGTTTAGGGTCGTTATCGTGTTGGAAAACTCCCTTTCCGAAGGGAGGGGATCATGCTCTGCTTTGGAACGTCACAGTACATGTGAGAATTCATGTTTCTCTCAATGAACCGCAGCTCCCCAGTGCACTCATGCAGCTCCAGACCATGATGCTGCCACCACCATGCTTGACTGTAGACAAGAGACAGTTGTCTTGGTGGTCCTCACCAGGGCACCACCACACATGCTGGACACCATCCTAGCCAAAGAGGTTTACAGGACACAGGACATGGTTCCAGTAATTCATGTTCTTGGACTGCTTGTCTTCAGCAAACTGTTTCCGGGCTTTCTTGTGCGTCAGGTTCAGAAGAGGGGGCTGAGTCGTGTGTGTGCTGTGTTTGCTGGACTGAATTATTAGAGCATATTCTTGTGATTATTGTAGAAACATGAAGAGGCTGATGGCTCAGAATACAAGTGAGAGCTGGTTTGACTGTCTAATGTTCAGTGAGTCCAGAGAGTGACGGAGAGGAGTAAGTAGTGCTAAGATCTCTGTACCCAAAATAGAGCAAGGTACAGCGACAGAAACCAATGAACTGGAACAAACAGCAGGTCTCCAAACTGAAACCGAACACCTGGAGGAGAAATCTAGCAGAAACACCTGCAGATGGATGAGAAAACGGACCACAGACAGACGGAGACTTTAGGAACTGAAAGTGAGAGACAGCAGACGCACGACGGGGTGAGCAGGAGGTCGGCAGAGCGGAGCTGATGATGAAGAATGGAGGAGTGAACGCTTCTCTATCATCTCCATCATTCTGTCCCGTTCTTTCTCTCCTTTTTCCCTGTGCCTATTATTTTGTCACACTCCATCATTTGTCTTTCTCTCTTGTCATTTCTCTTTTCTTTTTCCCTCTTTCAGTCTCTCTCTCTCTCTCTCTCTCTCTCTCTTTGTCTACCATTGTCTGTCTGTCATTCTTTCCTTTTCTCTCATTCTGTCTCTCTTTCGCTTTCTTTCTATCATTCACTCTCTCTTTCTCTATCATTTTTTCTCTTTATCATCGCTTTTCGCTTTCCATCTCTCCCCTTTGTCTCTTTCATTCTCTCTCTCTTTCTGTCATTTTCTTTCTCTTTATCATTCCCTCTTTCTCTCTGTCCTTCTCTCATTGTGTCTATCATTTTGACATTCTTTTTCTATTTCTCTCTATCATTCTCTCCTCCCATCTCTCTGTCTTTCTCTCTCCCTCTCTTACTGTGTCCCTCTATCATTTTCACTCTTTCTGTGATTTACTCTGTCTCTCTCTCTCATCCTCTGTCTTTCTCTCTCTCTCTCTCTCTCTCTCTCATCCTCTGTCTTTCTTTCTCTCTCTCTCTCTCACTCTGTCTCACTCTTTCTCTGATTCTCTCTCTCACTCTGTCTCTCTCTCTCTCCCTCTCTTACTCTGTCCCTCTATCATTTTCCCTCTCTTTCTGTGATTTACTCTGTCTTTCTCTCTCCCTCTCCCTCTCTCTCTCTTCCTCTCTCTCTCTCTTTTTTTCTGTATCTCTCTTGCACTGTCTCTCTCTCTCTCTCTCTCTCTCTCTCTCTCTCTCTCTCTCTCTGTATCTCTCTGTCTCTCTCTCTCTCTCTCTCTCTCTCTCTCTCTGTCCCCCTCTGGTCATGTCAGAATCTTGACCGCACACTTGTCTGACACTCCAAAGCGCTGTTATCCGCTGCTGAGACTGCTTTATGGGTCACTAGCTGAATGGACCGCATCCCCCACAATGCCTTTCATCTCCTTCAGCTGCTGTCAGGCAGTCTGTGCCTCTGGCTGGGTTTCAGGTTGCTTAAGGTTTGTGTGGTTCAGGAAACAGAAAAGCACTTTTCCTCATAGACGTCCACTCAGGATGGAGACAGCAGTGTCCAGAGATGAAAGCCGTTGAAGAGCATTCATGAAAAAAAGTCTTTATCACACACCACTGAAAAGGTAACGGTTCCAAAGTTGCGTGTTCAAAGCTCTTCAAGTCAGAAGAGTTCAAGACGTATTTCTGTGGACACTCAGCAGAAACAGAGAACCCGAGCTGAGGAAGGCTGTGTGCTTTAGCTGCTGCTGAGAGAGCTCGCTTCACGGCAGACGTCTGTGAGCTCAGCAGTGTTTATTTAACTACCGTGGCTAGTTCTCAATTAATCAATTAATCGAGTAGTCATGAAAGCCCCAACTTCAACTGTTACTTTTATGATGAGAAAAAAATGATTCATCCCAAAAGACATTTTTTTTTGTGCCAACTTGTTCAAAACTTAACATGTAAACAATGAGGTAAGCAATGTATATCTGCATGTAATACATGTAAGGTAAAAATAAAGTGTGATAAAATTAGAATTACAGTCATAAACCAGGTGCCACAAATTATATTCGTGTTTAGATTATAGAGGTAGGAGAAAATTTTCTCAAGCAAAGATCCGGAGCGCCATGATGTCTAATTTACCGTGAATGAGCGCCATATACTGTTTACTGAAGTAGCCAAGTAGGAATATCAGCATCTTATACAGTCGACAGCTGAACATCAGATCAAATAAAGTCCAGTTCGGTCAGATTTCAACAACATTTACTGAACATCAGATCAAATAAAGTCCAGTTCGGTCAGATTTCAACAACATTTACTGAACATCAGATCAAATAAAGTCCAGTTCGGTCAGATTTCAACAACATTTATTGAACATCAGATCAAATAAAGTCCAGTTTGGTCAGATTTCAACAACATTTACTGAACATCAGATCAAATAAAGTCCAGTTTGGTCAGATTTCACCAACATTTACTGAACATCAGATCAAATAAAGTCCAGTTCGGTCAGATTTCACCAACATTTACTGAACATCAGATCAAATAAAGTCCAGCTCGGTCAGATTTCAACACCATTTACTGAACATCAGATCAAATAAAGTCCAGTTCAGTCAGATTTCAACAACATTTACTGAACATCAGATCAAATAAAGTCCAGTTCGGTCAGATTTCAACAACATTTACTGAACATCAGATCAAATAAAGTCCAGTTCGGTCAGATTTCAACAACATTTACTGAACATCAGATCAAATAAAGTCCAGTTCGGTCAGATTTCAACAACAATTACTGAACATCAGATCAAATAAAGTCCAGTTCGGTCAGATTTCAACAACATTTACTGAACATCAGATCAAATAAAGTCCAGTTCGGTCAGATTTCAACAACATTTACTGAACATCAGATCAAATAACGTCCAGTTCGGTCAGATTTCACCAACATTTACTGAACATCAGATCAAATAAAGTCCAGTTCGGTCAGATTTCAACAACATTTACTGAACATCAGATCAAATAAAGTCCAGTTCGGTCAGATTTCAACAACATTTACTGAACATCAGATCAAATAAAGTCCAGTTCGGTCAGATTTCAACAACATTTACTGAACATCAGATCAAATAAAGTCCAGTTCGGTCAGATTTCACCAACATTTACTGAACATCAGATCAAATAAAGTCCAGTTCGGTCAGATTTCAACAACATTTACTGAACATCAGATCAAATAACGTCCAGTTCGGTCAGATTTCCCCAACATTTACTGAACATCAGATCAAATAAAGTCCAGTTCAGTCAGATTTCAACAACATTTACTGAACATCAGATCAAATAACGTCCAGTTCGGTCAGATTTCAACAACATTTACTGAACATCAGATCAAATAAAGTCCAGTTCGGTCAGATTTCAACACCATTTACTGAACATCAGATCAAATAAAGTCCAGTTCGGTCAGATTTCAACAACATTTACTGAACATCAGATCAAATAAAGTCCAGTTCGGTCAGATTTCAACAACATTTACTGAACATCAGATCAAATAAAGTCCAGTTCGGTCAGATTTCAACAACATTTACTGAACATCAGATCAAATAAAGTCCAGTTCGGTCAGATTTCAACAACATTTACTGAACATCAGATCAAATAACGTCCAGTTCGGTCAGATTTCACCAACATTTACTGAACATCAGATCAAATAAAGTCCAGTTCGGTCAGATTTCAACAACATTTACTGAACATCAGATCAAATAAAGTCCAGTTCGGTCAGATTTCACCAACATTTACTGAACATCAGATCAAATAAAGTCCAGTTCGGTCAGATTTCACCAACATTTACTGAACATCAGATCAAATAAAGTCCAGTTCGGTCAGATTTCAACAACATTTACTGAACATCAGATCAAATAAAGTCCAGTTCGGTCAGATTTCAACAACATTTACTGAACATCAGATCAAATAACGTCCAGTTCGGTCAGATTTCCCCAACATTTACTGAACATCAGATCAAATAAAGTCCAGTTCAGTCAGATTTCAACAACATTTACTGAACATCAGATCAAATAACGTCCAGTTCGGTCAGATTTCAACAACATTTACTGAACATCAGATCAAATAAAGTCCAGTTCGGTCAGATTTCAACACCATTTACTGAACATCAGATCAAATAAAGTCCAGTTCGGTCAGATTTCAACACCATTTACTGAACATCAGATCAAATAAAGTCCAGTTCGGTCAGATTTCAACACCATTTACTGAACATCAGATCAAATAAAGTCCAGTTCAGTCAGATTTCAACACCATTTACTGAACATCAGATCAAATAAAGTCCAGTTCAGTCAGATTTCAACAACATTTGCTGAACATCAGATCAAATAAAGTCCAGTTCGGTCAGATTTCAACAACATTTACTGAACATCAGATCAAATAAAGTCCAGTTCGGTCAGATTTCACCAACATTTACTGAACATCAGATCAAATAAAGTCCAGTTCAGTCAGAATTCAACAACATTTACTGAACATCAGATCAAATAAAGTCCAGTTCGGTCAGATTTCAACAACATTTACTGAACATCAGATCAAATAAAGTCCAGTTCGGTCAGATTTCAACAACATTTACTGAACATCAGATCAAATAAAGTCCAGTTCGGTCAGATTTCAACAACATTTACTGAACATCAGATCAAATAAAGTCCAGTTCAGTCAGATTTCAACATTTACTGAACATCAGATCAAATAAAGTCCAGTTCAGTCAGATTTCAACAACATTTACTGAACATCAGATCAAATAAAGTCCAGTTCAGTCAGATTTCAACACCATTTACTGAACATCAGATCAAATAAAGTCCAGTTCGGTCAGATTTCAACACCATTTACTGAACATCAGATCAAATAAAGTCCAGTTCAGTCAGCTTTCAACAACATTTACTGAACATCAGATCAAATAAAGTCCAGTTCGGTCAGATTTCAACAACATTTACTGAACATCAGATCAAATAAAGTCCAGTTCGGTCAGATTTCAACACCATTTACTGAACATCAGATCAAATAAAGTCCAGTTCAGTCAGCTTTCAACAACAGAAAATGCGATAATTTATGCGATAAAACTTCTCGTAACTTTTTTCTTAAGAATGACGTGAAGAAAAGACACATTTAACAAGACTTTCTTTCTTCAGACACGTTCGTGAATCCGGCCTCAGGTGGTTCTTTCTAAGTCACTGTTTCCCAGCCTGGTCCTCTGGGCGTCCCAGACCGTCCACATTTTCCCTTCATCCCTATGTGTTGCGAGTGATGTTGCAAAAATGTGGATTTGTTATTTCAGAAGTGCGTATCAAACTGGTAGCCCTTCAGATTAATCGGTGCCCAAGAAGCAGCACTCAGTTTCGAAAAGGTTGGTGACCCCTGCTGTAGAGTCTAACTGTGCTCTATCAGATGGAACCACAGTGGAAACGACTCTGGCTCTTTATTCTGTTTTCTCAGACGGTCTGAGATGTAATCTTGTTTGTCCTGTCGGATGAACTACTCCATACCAGAGCAGGTGTGAGGTGGACGTGCGTGTGCCTGGCTTTGGTTTGTGATCTGATTCAGATGTAGAAACCGAAGCGGGGGGAGGCGGGAGGGGGAGTGTGATGAGGCACACAGCCGCTGTTCATCAAAGCACTGAAGCAGTTTGAGCACACGAGCTCCCAGCCCTCACTGACCAAACATCAGCCTCAGGCAAACCAACCCAGCTCTCTATAACACACGCTAACATCTCAGCGTTTGCAGTTCGGCTCCAGGTAAGAGCCCACAGTGAGGGCGAGTGAGGAGTGATATGCAGAACTGGCAGAAGTACAGAAGTCTCTGACTTATAAAAGTAATCTGGTAAAAAATGCTCCTGTAAAAGTTGAAGCACGGTCTACATTTTTGTCACTCAAGTAAAATTATATCGCTGTCGTTGTAACAAGACCTCGTATCTCAATTTTTGTCAATTTTCAGTTTTTGACGTCATTTGAAAATGCATGTTGGCCTTTATGTTGTGCATAAATTCCATAAAGGATGGACCAAAAGAATCGGACAAAATCGACTTGGAAAAGATTCTGGTTCCATTGACTTGCATTAGAAGTAATGTATGTTTTTTCCTTCTCCTGTAAAGTTACCATTTTTGGAGATACGAGGTTTTGTTCCAACAGCAGCGAAATGATGTAATAAAGTAAAAACTGTTTCTGATTCAATTCTATAAACAGGGTCTTCTTTACTGAGTGTTAATAAAGCAATAAGCCATGAGAGACTGTGCCTTGCTGCGATTTCCTCATGGGAAGCTGTTCTTAGGCACGACACAAAGGGGAGTAAAACTCCCTTCCCCATGAACTTTTCAACTTCTGTCATAGAACAGTGAACAGACAATAACAGCACTGTTTAACCTTAATCTCCAGGGTATATTTCGGTTTGTCCATCTGAATTTACTCAACCAAATCGTAAGGCAAATTATTCAGTAACTGCATGAAATAAATGTAATTTTTTTTATTTTATTTATTTATTTTTTTTAGAAGTTTCCTTCAGATTAACAGAACGTGTGTTTTATGATCTCCACATTTCACTATATTCTTATAATTTACCGCTGAAAGCCAAAAATCTCCGCCGCTCTTTGTGTTGTTCTCTAAAAGTGATGTTTCCAGAGCAGATCACTGAAGAGACGCCGTCTGTTTATAGTTTAGAGCCCAGATTTGGGGAAAAACGGCTCGACTTTCAGTAGAAAAACAAAGTTCAGCTTCTTTTATTATAAGGGTTTAAAATGACGTCACCGTCTATTAGACTGGAGAGAAGAGCTACAGCCTCACACGACGCCCAGCTTCTGAATGGAGCTTATGGAGTATGAACGTTATGGAGAACGTGACAAAGTGCGGTTTGGAACCACCGGTGGTCTCAAGGAGATGAAGAGGTTAATGCAAAAACTTTCACTTTATAAGTACTTTTTGTCCCCAAATCACCACCTCAAGTCTTATTTAGCACCAATCCAGCGGCGCCCTCTTCTCACACTGCGGCTGAATCTCAAACAGCTCCCTGCTCCCTACATAGTGCACTACGTAGGAGTTTAAATACTGGATCCTGCAGTTCAACAGAGCAAAATACAGCGAAGAAACAGTCGTTTGGGACTCAAACTCATCTACACTTAATAATTGATGCACTGTTTGGCTGTAGAGGCTAGAATTTCTAACCTTTCATAGCTCAGGGAGTACGGAGCCGGTCGGGATTCAGTCTGGGTTTGACGTTCTTTCGGACTGAGACATGGACATTTGAAGTGTGAAACACATTCAAGTGCCATTTTTAGACTTTTACTGTAAATTATACTGTAAATACTGTAATATCAACCCTGTGATATTAGTGATGGAGCTGTTTAGGCTGTTGGCTCTTTTAGCCGGTCAGCGAGCTGACCAGCCTGGTTCTAGTTAAGAACATAAGTTGTCAGCCCCTCAGTTTATACAGAAAATGGGTTCTTACTGCATCCGTTCACTCGGTGGTTCCTGTGAGCAGTAGGAGAGTCAAAGGTTATTCCATTAACAGCAGAAGGGTCTTTCGTGCCGTAGTGCAGTGATACGCAATTTAGCTCGTCAGGCATCATAGGTGTGACTATATTATGGATTTCGCAATGGCATCGAACGCAGCTCAGCCAATCAGATTTCAGGACTGGAACTATCCCTTTTATAATTAAACGGTGACGATGCTGTGATGTTCATGCATTATGAGAGAAGATGCTTGATGTGTGGAAGGCTTCAGTACAGAGTGGTCGCCATGTTTTCATATATTTAAATGATGTTCATCTGTTATTCCTGATAATACTGCCATTCAGCTCAAGCCTCTCACTCTCGGGGTCATCTGAGTTTGTGGCCGTTCGATGAGGAAATCAAATTCAAGAGAAGGATCGATCCTGTGGAGCAAGCAAGGACAGTGGTCAGCTGCCTTTTGCATACATTGACATATTGATCATGTTTTGCATGTGTTTTGCACATGCTGAGGTCAAGGCTGGTGTTCATATTGATTGATGGCATGTGTCATCATTCTTCTGTTCATCCCCTTCACCCCAAACGTCGATGATCAGCCAGGACACGCTGGTATCCGAAGATTGTTTGTTTAGTTTTGTCCTGGCTGATGTAGCTAACACATACTGGAACCGTGTGTAGTTGGTCAGTCATCTCCGATAGACGTGTTTGTGTGATTTCTGACACTGTATGGAATGATATGCATCTATAAACATGAATATAAATATGACACAATTCAGGCTTATAGGGTCCAAATCATGGACAAATTATAAGTAAGTAAGTAAGTGATACTTTTTTGATCCCACAAACGGGGAAATTCCACCTCTGCATTTAACCCATCCGTGAAGTGAAACACCACATACACACTAGTGAACACACACACTAGGGGGCAGTGAGCACACTTGCCCGGAGCGGTGGGCAGCCCTATCCACGGCGCCCGGGGAGCAGTTTGGGGTTAGGTGTCTTGCTCAAGGACACCTCAGTCATGGACTGTCGGCTCTGGGGATCGAACCGGCGACCTTCTGGTCACAGGGCCAGTTCCCTAACCTCCAGCCCACGACTGCCCAAAAAAATAAATCTTTTTAAGTAGAAGATTTTATGTGGTATGTAAGCATTGTTTACATTTTCTTAATGTACAGTCCATACAGTCCATATATGGACCATGAAGTCACAGTTGAAAACATATTTGGGACTTTTAAATGATTTTGGACTTTAGACTAAAATCCTTCTGCTTGTGACTCTGTACCTTAATTATGTTTAATAAAATGAATGACTGAACCTTTAATTTTGTCCCTAACAAACACTACTGAAGTTTTCTCGATGTTTCCGTAGACATGGTTTCAGTAGTGACGGTTTCGGTTGTGACAACTTTATCTCTTTTTGAGCTGAACTCAGAAACGCAGCCAGTACATGACCAGCAAACACAGCTTAGAACAGCTGTTCACACAGAAAATCATCATATTTTACATTAAAACACTAAAACGTACTGAACTGCAGAAAATCTGTTTCAGTAGTGACAGTTCTTAATGATTCACGCTGATTTTCAGAGGCACCGCCCACCGACTAAAACTATGTGTTTCAGTGAGGACATGAAGAGGTGGGGTGGCATTTTTTTGAATAAAGATTTTTATTTTGAAATTAAACTTATTTAAATCTTTCATCTTCACTTTGAAATGAAAACAACCTTTTTTTTAAAATATGGAAATACAATATATTTTATATTTTATATTGGGTTTAAATAGATCAGAACAGAATCCTGGCAATATCTAAAATCTGAATATTTTATTGTTTTTTAAATAGTGAATTCAGTGTTTTTGTGATATCACAAAAATCAACACAGCCCCACAAATCAGCCTTAAGCAGTTGCCCCACCCGTTCACACTGAAGTTATAAGGAGTGTTTCAGCCTGCAGTGCTTGAATGAGGAACAGCAGCCAATCAGAACAGAGCATTTTTACACACACACACACACACACACATACACACACACACACACACACACACACACACACACACACACACACACACTATTTTTTGTGTTTTGGGAACCATACAGAACCCCACAGAACACCACAGAACCCCACAAAACCCCACAGAACCCCACAAAACCCCACAAAACCCAACAGAACCCTGCAAGCGTTATATGGACCCGAAAGAAAAAGAAAAAAAAGAAACACAAGTAAAACGTTGGACATTGGCGCTTTAAAAAGGCTACTACTGTAAGTTTAATATTTTGCTGAACAGTCACTTAAAAATTGTTTTTGTAGACGTGACTTCAGCAAAATGAACGGACGTTTATTAAAGAGCTGTAAGACCGACATAAACGCTTTGTCTGCTTTTCCACGTGTTCATCGATTTCTGAGCTGTGAAGACGGGTTGATGGAATTAGTCCAGCGTAGATCAGCTCTCTGAGGCTGGATCCGCATTAGCATAGTGAATGTCGTTACCCTCATCTAGCTGTTGTTGGTGCTGATTATAGTCCCAGTATTTACACTAACTGGCTTATCTGATCCGTCCATCATTAAACGACCTTTATCTGCATTGTCATTTTTTTATTTTAGTCTTTTCCTCTCGAGGTCCAGTTAACACACTGGTGGGGTTTTCTGTTTTTATGTAACTCATTTCTACATGACCATTTCCAACCTCTCTCTATCCCGTACACCAGGGGTGTCAACCTCAACCTCCAAAAGGACCGTATTAAAGGGCTACATTTACACAGCAGGTGAAAGTGGCCTGAATCTGATTTTGAAGTCTGAGCAGATCAGCTTCTAAACCGACCCGCATGCACAAAAGAGCAGTACGTTCACGAGGCTTGACGTAAAGAGTCATGACAGCCAGCGAACGCCTGTCGCTCCCGGAGGGTTCAGTTTCATCTTCACCAGCATCACAGGAGCGATTATGAAGTTCCAGTGGTTGACAGCTGGACTCATCACCCACAACGTGGTCGAGTTCGCCGTAAACAGGGCACGCTACTCGGCCTCAGGCACTTTGATTTGTGTCCTCAGATCTTTAAACGCATCGGCGGCGGTCTCCTCCGGCCGTTTCGTTCGAACCCTCTATAAACACGGAGGGTTTGTGATGAGGAGTCTCCTCTATTTTTTGGTACAGAAAAATCAGCCTTAATGTTTCTGAGTCTCAGCAGCGCGAAATGATGACGAATGTCGAGTTAGATTGACATAAAAGTTGCATGAATTCCGATCTGGCTGTTCAGACGGAGTCGCATTGCCGCAGATCAGATCGGATTTAAGTGATACTTTTTTAAGCCCACAAACGGGGAGTTTCCGCTGCATTTAACCACAAACACACTAGGGGGCAGTGAGCACACTTGCCCAGAGCGGTGGGCAGCCCTATCCGCAGCACCCAGGGAGCAGTTGGGGGTTAGGTGTCTTGTTCAAGGACACCTCAGTCATGGACTGTCGGCACTGGGGATCAAACCAGCAACCTTCCGGTCACAGGGCCAGTTCCCTGACCTCCAGCCCACAACTGCCCTGTACTGCATACATCTGTGTCACATATGAGAAAATTGGATTTGGGCCACTTTTACCTGCTGTATAAACGTAGCCAAAATCTCAGCCAAGCTTTGGGTCTGCTATGTTTTTATTTCATTTAATTTATTTTGCCATGACCCCCAACGGACCAATGTTTAAACAATATATGCCCAAAACTGCAACAGCAAAATATGCATTGAATACTTATTGAAAAATAATTCTACATAAAAATAAATAGTTTTTAATTTGCCTGTTTGCTTGATCTAGACACCAGGCATCTTTTCTTTTGGTGTAACTGCTGGCCCAGAGATTGTTGATGGGGTCAGAACACACACTATACAGCAGGGCATACTGGGGACTACAGTGCATCTCAGGGTTAAACGGACTAATAAGCATAAAAAATAGAAGAATTTCATGGGCCAAATAGGATGTATCATGGCCCTGGCCTGACCCATGGGCCTTGTGTTGGACGCATGGGCCTTACGCTCTTAAAAAGATGGTTCTTCAAGGGTTCTTTAGTAATGGGAATGGTTCTGTTTATAGCCATGGATTCTATGTGGAATGTTTGGCATGTTTAAATGGTTCTTTACATGGTGAAATCGTTCCTCAGACTGAAGGAGAACGGTTGTATATGGTTCTATAGGAATCTTTTTGAAAATGGTTCTATGTAGTACCAGAAAAGGGTTCTGCTACTGTGACAGATATTGCTGTTTCATGACTGCACCATTCTTACATTTCATAGTCATTTCATAATCCCATAATGAAGTCTGGAATTTGGCTTCAATGCATCTTTGCCAGTTGTAGTTAACAGCTCTTTTAATGGAAGCACGCTGCCCCCTGTTGGAAAAGCAGTCATATTACAAGACAGTTCTCTTCATTTCTTCAGTTTTGCACATATTTAAGCACATTTTAATTTATTACCCCGTGTTTGACCTGTTTTTTTCTCATCCTTCCAGGTTATGGACACGTTGTCCAAGCTGTCGAACATGCCGATCGCACTGCAGACTGGAATAAAGTGAGTTGTAGACCAAATTAAACAAAGACACATACAGACTAGATAATGCTTAGACTGTTCGAATAGACACTCATTCTCTCTCTCTCTCTCTCTCTCTCTCTCTCTCTCTCTGTGTCTCTCTCTCTCTCTCTCTCTCTCTCTCTCTCTCTCTCTCTCTCTCTCTCTCTCTCTCTGTGTCTCTCTCTCTCTCTCTCTCTCTCTCTCTCTCTCTCTCTCTCTCTCTCTCTCTGTCTCTCTCTCTCTCTCTCTCTCTCTTTCTCTCTCTCTCTGTCTCTCTCTCTCTCTCTCTCTCTGTCTCTCTCTCTCTCTCTCTCTCTCTCTCTCTCTCTCTGTCTCTCTCTCTCTCTCTCTCTCTCTCTCTCTCTCTCTCTATCTGTCTCTCTCTCTCTCTCTCTCTGTCTCTCTCTCTCTCTCTGTCTCTCTCTCTCTCTCTCTCTGTCTCTCTCTCTCTGTCTCTCTCTCTCTCTCTCTCTCTCTCTCTCTCTGTCTCTCTCTCTCTCTCTCTCTCTCTCTCTCTCTATCTGTCTCTCTCTCTCTCTCTCTCTGTCTCTCTCTCTCTCTCTGTCTCTCTCTCTCTCTCTCTCTCTGTCTCTCTCTCTCTGTCTCTCTCTCTCTCTCTCTCTCTCTCTGTCTCTCTCTCTCTCTCTCTCTGTCTCTCTCTCTGTCTCTCTCTCTCTCTCTCTCTCTCTCTCTCTCTCTCTCTCTGTCTCTCTCTCTCTCTGTCTCTCTCTCTGTCTCTCTCTCTCTCTCTCTCTCTCTCTCTCTCTCTGTCTGAAGGCCTTTTCCGACAGAAGAAAGTGTGGAGGAGGATGAAGAAATCTATAATCACCTGGAGGACCTGATAGAGTAAGACCTTATCATTTTTATATCAACATCTGTGAACTATTAGGTTCCCACCAAATGGGCCATGTACTCAGGAAGAATGGTTCTTATGGTTTTCTACTCAATCGGTTACCATCTACACCCACAATGACCACATATAGACGGGTACACGGGCCTAAAATTAGCCGCTTGGTTAACACGTACACATTGGCATGTGGTAAATAGCCAAACTGGCCTTCACATCCGTGTAGAGCAGGACTGCAGCTCCTGTTCAGGATCCAAATATATGCCTTCTGATCTAAAGAGCTCCATGATGTCTCGTGATATCTCTAAATATATTTATTAATACAGAACACCGTATTAAGGATCTGATGTGGCTCATTCCAAACATGTACATTCAGTTGCAGCCACAGTAAAATATCTAAGCAGTACCTAATCATTTTACAGCTACCACATTCAGACAAGCAAACCTGTGAGCGGTCAAAAAGGTGGAAAGGTCAGACACCAAGCCACCCTTGTGGTCCACCAGGAAAAAAGTTTTAGCTATAAAAATTTAAGTTACTTTGCTAACCAAAAATATCTACTGCCCAGCACTAGTGCCAGCACGTATCGGTCTGCTGGCTTGATCAGGCCTGCACCCCACTGACTCTTTGCCACTGCCAGTCCACCCTTGGACCACCCAGATTACTGTCCTGCATACAAGCTCTAAGTACTTTTTAATCTCCTTAAACAAATTTTAAATGCACAGAGAAACTTTTTATTTTGGAAAAGAATCTAAGAAAATTATTACAAACAAGATTATTACAATTATTACAATTATTACAATTATTACAAAAAAGATTGGGCTGATTTTATAGCAAATGTTGTTGCTGACTCTTGAGGTAGAATTAAAATTTAGTAAAATTATTTACTAAACTCATTTACAAAGTATAAGGAAAGAAAGGAAGGAAGAAAAATGAGTAAATGACCGTTAAATGACCGATGATAAGTGGAATTTAGTCTATTACTTTGCTTAAACACCAGTGGGCCGCCTGGAAAACACTGAACAAAACGCTGTTGAACCATCAGCTCTGCCGTCCGCGGTCCAACAGTGGCCCACTATAGTCTTGCTATCAGAGTTCAGTTAAATATGTTACCTGAAAATATGCACTTCTAATTAAATATGTTACCTGTAAATATGTACTTCTAATTAAATGTCAACTGAAAATACATACTTTTAATTAAATATGTTAACTGAAAATTCGTACTTCTAATTAAATATATTAACAGACAATACATACTTCTAGTTAAATATGTTAACTAAAAATACATAATTCTAGTTAGAAAATTTAACTGAAAAGTCGTACTTCTAGTTAAATATGTTAACTGAAAAGTCGTACTTCTAGTTAAATATGTTACCTGAAAATACATACTGCTAGTTTACTGTGTTAAGTGAAAATACGTACTTCTCGTTAAATATTAACTGAAAAGATGCACTTCTAGTTTACTGTTCACTGAAAATAAATACTGCCACACAAAAGTTTGTTTTTATCGTAATGTTACTGTTTGTTTTTAGCAAATTAATGCTTCATTTATATTTTTTTGGTCTATACTAGTATATGAACACACTCTGAGACATATTTACAGCCATGATGGTAAAATGTTACTTCAATAAAATGGACACAAAATATTGTGGCTCCCAAGCTGGACTGATTTCTGTTGAAAGGACAAAAATAGCTCTTCTTACCATTTGGGTTGCGACCCCGGCCTTAGGAGAAGCAGTGTTAGTCAATACAACAGGGTGCCACAAGTTAGATTGTGAAGTTACTGCCTGGCTAGATCTGCCCTGGTCAATCGTAAGTGCTATTATTCTGAAATGGAAGTGTGTAAAATGCCCTGTCCTCTGTTACATCACTGACTGCACAGCCCCAGACTGTCTCTAGAAGCAGCATCAGCACGAGATCTGTGTGTCAGGAGCTTCATGAGTTGCTTTTTCTTTGCGGTGGGATT
>NC_051213.1:3831007-3898507 GCF_015220715.1 Pygocentrus nattereri
TCTTACAGCATCTTTTCTTATCTCAAGTTAGGAAATCTTAACCGACTCGATCAAAATTGACAAGCAACTGTTATGTCTGTTACCTAGCAACCGACCTTACGCGCACAGCTGAAACGTAAACACGTAATCAAAATAACATTAAAAATGTAAATACCATTACTGATGTAATGAAGTTCAACAATCTAAATATTAATTATGATGTGACAGCGCCCCCTGCTGTTTATCAGAGCGTCGCCGATTTCAGTTTCCATTTCCCAAACGCTTTAGCCGAGCGCGCTAACGTTTCTCCTTGAAATAAACAGCCACACGTTCAGCTCATCAACATTAACACAGGAAGGTGGTCAGAGGGGCGGTGGAGTTCGAGTCGGCAGCGTCTGAGATGTTTAAAACGTTGGAAGAGAAAAACATCTCCCAGTGAAAGCCGCGTTTTACAGTAGAAATAAACGGAGCTCATTATGCTGGTAGTGAACTACGCTGCCTGACTCAGCCGCCTCAAAACCAGAGAAACGGGCCTTAAACAGAAGTCAGGACCCTGCTGGGGTTCATCCTAAAGTCAGGACAGGATTTAGGATAGGACAGTCTAATTAGGATGTTTGTGTGAGACTGTTTTCTTACCTGGAGTTAATGATGAGGTTTCAGGGTTAGGATTTTTCTGTAATACAGCCTCTGGCTGGTAATGAGCCAGCTAATGGTCAAATATGGCTTTATTAAATTTAATTTCATTCCATTTTCTTTGTAATGTTGTTTGATGTTCCAATGGAAGCAGAAAAGTCAACATAGGTCGGCTTCAGTGTTCATGGTAGCATGTTGATTGAGCAGTAATGAGTCTTTTGCATTTACAGCGCTTCCCCATTCACCAGCGAACACTGGGGGTGCGCATTTAGGAAAACAAGTGGTTTGTTAACTCACGAGTGCATTAGCTTACTGCTACAGAGGCTTGTAGTCCAAGACGCTCAGCAGCTCAAGAAGCGAGTAGAACATAAGGGAATATCATTAATATTAGCTTATTTGATTCTGTGTTCCAGGTTACTCATTTACGGTAAATACTGCAGCCATGTCGAGACCGCCATCGCCTGTCTGGATGGCATCTGTAAGGATAAGGAGGATGTGAGGCAGAAATTAGAGGTAAGAGGTCTGATTAGAGGTTTGTTTCCATGCCTGAACAGTGTTGTATTGCAGTCACACTCTGCCCCCTGCTGTTTAGCCATGGCATTACATTCTTTTTCTCTTTTTCTTGTTCTCCCCAAATTCTGCTGTATAAGCAGATGCCAGTTCTAACGTATGGCTGAGCGTGGTTTGGCTAACTGGCCGTAATGGCTCTATTTGTGTCTCTCTGTTACCAGGTCTGCTCAAAAAGGGCCAATAATGGAAAGTTTACATTAAGGGATCTACTCGTCGTCCCAATGCAGAGAGTTTTAAAGTATCACCTGCTTCTCCAGGTAAGCAGTGTGTTATTCTTCTAGCTTTGCTGCTGACGTTTACATACAGTGATGAAGTAGACTGTCTGTCAGTGCTCCAGGTTACAGATTGTGCTGTTTCATGTGTTTCCGTTCAGTTCACTTCCATTTTAGTGTATGATGAAAACTCTCACTGGCCACTTTATCAGAAACACCAGCCTTGTGCTTCCACTCACTGGCCACTTTAATAGAAACACCAGCCTTGTGCTTCCACTCACTGGCCACTTTATTAGAAACACCAGCCTTGTGCTTCCACTCACTGGCCACTTTATTAGAAACACCAGCCTTGTGCTTCCACTCACTGGCCACTTTATTAGAAACACCCGCCTTGTGCTTCTACTCACTGGCCACTTTATTAGAAACACCAGCCTTGTGCTTCAACTCACTGGCCACTTTATTAGAAACACCAGCCTTGTGCTTCTACTCACTGGCCACTTTATTAGAAACACCAGCCTTGTGCTTCCACTCACTGGCCACTTTATTAGAAACACCAGCCTTGTGTTTCCACTCACTGGCCACTTTATTAGAAACACCAGCCTTGTGTTTCCACTCACTGGCCACTTTATTAGAAACACCAGCCTTGTACTTCCACTCACTGGCCACTTTATGAGAAACACCAGCCTTGTGCTTCCACTCACTGGCCACTTTATTAGAAACACCAGCCTTGTGTTTCCACTCACTGGCCACTTTATTAGAAACACCAGCCTTGTGTTTCCACTCACTGGCCACTTTATTAGAAACACCAGCCTTGTACTTCCACTCACTGGCCACTTTATGAGAAACACCCGCCTTGTGCTTCTACTCACTGGCCACTTTATTAGAAACACCAGCCTTGTGCTTCAACTCACTGGCCACTTTATTAGAAACACCAGCCTTGTGCTTCCACTCACTGGCCACTTTATTAGAAACACCAGCCTTGTGCTTCCACTGACTGGCCAGTTTATTAGAAACACCTACCTTGTGCTTCTACTCACTGGCCACTTTATTAGAAACACCAGCCTTGTGCTTCCACTCACTGGCCACTTTATTAGAAACACCAGCCTTGTGCTTCCACTCACTGGCCAGTTTATTAGAAACACCAACCTTGTGCTTCCACTCACTGGCCACTTTATTAGAAACACCTACCTTGTGCTTCTACTCACTGGCCACTTCATCAGAAACACCAACCTTGTGCTTCCACTCACTGGCCACTTTATTAGAAACACCAGCCTTGTGCTTCCACTCACTGGCCACTTTATTAGAAACACCTACCTTGTGCTTCCACTCACTGGCCAGTTCATTAGAAACACCCGCCTTGTGCTTCTACTCACTGGCCACTTTATTAGAAACACCAGCCTTGTGCTTCCACTCACTGGCCACTTTATTAGAAACACCTACCTTGTGCTTCTACTCACTGGCCACTTTATTAGAAACACCAGCCTTGTGCTTCCACTCACTGGCCACTTTATTAGAAACACCAGCCTTGTGCTTCCACTGACTGGCCAGTTTATTAGAAACACCAGCCTTGTGCTTCCACTCACTGGCCACTTTATTAGAAACACCTACCTTGTGCTTCCACTCACTGGCCACTTTATTAGAAACACCAGCCTTGTGCTTCCACTCACTGGCCACTTTATTAGAAACACCTACCTTGTGCTTCTACTCACTGGCCACTTTATCAGAAACACCCACCTTGTGCTTCCACTCACTGGCCACTTTATTAGAAACACCTACCTTGTGCTTCCACTCTCTGGCCAGTTTATTAGAAACACCCGCCTTGTGCTTCTACTCACTGGCCACTTTATTAGAAACACCAGCCTTGTGCTTCAACTCACTGGCCACTTTATTAGAAACACCAGCCTTGTGCTTCAACTCACTGGCCACTTTATTAGAAACACCAGCCTTGTGCTTCCACTCACTGGCCACTTTATTAGAAACACCAGCCTTGTGCTTCCACTCACTGGCCAGTTTATTAGAAACACCAGCCTTGTGCTTCAACTCACTGGCCACTTTATTAGAAACACCCGCCTTGTGCTTCAACTCACTGGCCACTTTATTAGAAACACCCGCCTTGTGCTTCAACTCACTGGCCACTTTATTAGAAACACCAGCCTTGTGCTTCTACTCACTGGCCACTTTATTAGAAACACCAGCCTTGTGCTTCTACTCACTGGCCAGTTTATTAGAAACACCAGCCTTGTGCTTCCACTCACTGGCCAGTTTATTAGAAACACCAGCCTTGTGCTTCCACTCACTGGCCAGTTTATTAGAAACACCAGCCTTGTGCTTCAACTCACTGGCCACTTTATTAGAAACACCCGCCTTGTGCTTCAACTCACTGGCCACTTTATTAGAAACACCCGCCTTGTGCTTCAACTCACTGGCCACTTTATTAGAAACACCAGCCTTGTGCTTCTACTCACTGGCCACTTTATTAGAAACACCAGCCTTGTGCTTCTACTCACTGGCCAGTTTATTAGAAACACCAGCCTTGTGCTTCCACTCACTGGCCAGTTTATTAGAAACACCAGCCTTGTGCTTCCACTCACTGGCCAGTTTATTAGAAACACCAGCCTTGTGTTTCTACTCACTGGCCACTTTATTGGAAACACCTACTTCCACTCACTGGCTTTTACTACTCAATGCTGGCAAAACCCAGTGCAACACGGATCCTTCATGTCAGGCATCACTAAACATCTGCAGCACAGCTGAACGCAGAGAGTGCCGATGCAGTGATAGTAAGTCAGAGTGCAGATATAACAAGGATCACTGTTGTCCAGATATTCTTTGAGTGGTGGATCATTCTTTGCACAGCAGTGACACTGGCGTAGTGGTGTTGCTGGGTTTTTTCACACAGATTAAAGTTCCTAACAAAATGGCCAGACAGTGTAAATGTACAGGATAAAGAAAGGAAGTGAAATTAGGATGCAAGAAGAAAAGTGTGACATATGGGACAATATAGCGCATGTTAAACAATACTACACACTGCTAAGCAGAACAGCAGGTGCGTCAGACAAAGGCAAGGACAGTAGTACAACATCTAACGATTTGCCAGATAAGTAGTAGGCAGTATGTTAGACTGCACTGTGTGTGTGTGTGTGTGTGTGTGTGTGTGTGTTTCTGTGTGTTGGGCTATGTTAAATACTATAATTACCCGGCTAATCGAACACTATGGAGTGACTCCATGCTGATGAAAACATCTTGAGTTACTGCTCTCCTGGGACTCACTCATAACTAATCAGCAGCTGCAATGCCGCAAGCCGCCACTAGGGTGCAGCCTACGCCACTTTAAGAGGTGTCCAATAGGGGCAGTGTGGTCCATGAAAAATCCTTAGTGTTTGGTTCAGTGTTTCTGTGAGAAAAGCCAACATATTCTGTCATGAATATTTCATGATGTGCCACTTGCTGTCCGTCACACATTGCATGCAGTTTATGCACTGTGTGACCCAGCCATGGGGGGATTTTGAAAATAAATGTGAGGGAGGTGGGAGACAGAGAGAGAGAGAGAGAGAGAGAGGGAGAGAGAGAGAGAGAGAGAGAGAGAGAGAGAGGGGCTGCTCCAGGGCCTTATTCATGTCTGGAGGGCAGGACTCACATACTGTGCATGTGAGAGAGAGAAAGGAAGTAGAAGAGAAAAGGAGACGGAAAGAGAGAGAGAATGAAAGGGTTAGGTTAGTGCAACCATGTCCATCCTGCCCCTGTAAAGAGCAGGCCAGCGTGTGACAGCCCTCTCTGCTCCAGTGGAGGGATCCTCAGAGGGGTAGAGAGAGAGAGAGAGTACAGAGGAAGACAGCCGCAGTGGGCAGAAGCTAGAGGGGGGCACGAGACAGGGTCGTGACCAGCAATGGCAAAGAGAGCTAAGCAGGCTGGAGGAAGAGTTAGAGTGGCAGGTTAAAGCCCAGCACACTTACAGAGCCAGTACTCTCAAATAAACACCATCATTCTCCAATAAAACATCCATATTATCCACCAAACACCATCATTCTCCAAAAAAACATCCATATTCTCCACCAAACACCATCATTCTCCACCAAAGACCATCATTCTCCAACAAACACCATCATTCTCCAAAAAAACATCCATATTCTCCACCAAACACCATCATTCTCTGCCCAGAACCCATATTCTCCACTAAACACCATCATTCTCTGCCTAGAACCCCATATTCTCCATCAAACACCATCATTCTCTGCCCAGAACCCATATTCTCCACCAAACACCATCATTCTCTTCCCAGAACCCCACATTCTCCAGCAAACACCATCATTCTCTGCCCAGAACCCATATTCTCCACTAAACACCATCATTGTCTGCCTAGAACCCCATATTCTCCACGAAACACCATCATTCTCTGCCCAGAACCCCATATTCTCCACGAAACACCATCATTCTCTGCCCAGAACCCCATATTCTCCACGAAACACCATCATTCTCTGCCTAGAACCCCACATTCTCCACCAAACACCATCATTCTCTGCCCAAAACCTCACATTCTCCACAAAACACCATCATTCTCTGCCCAAAACTCCACATTCTCCACCAAACACCATCATTCTCTGCCTAGAACCCCATATTCTCCACGAAACACCATCATTCTCTGCCCAGAACCCCATATTCTCCACGAAACACCATCATTCTCTGCCTAGAACCCCATATTCTCCACGAAACACCATCATTCTCTGCCCAGAACCCCACATTCTCCACCAAACACCATCATTCTCTGGCCAAAACTCCACATTCTCCACCAAACAAAAGTATTCTCCCTCAAAAATCCACTTTTTTCTCTAAACACCATCACTCTCCGACACCATCATTCTCCACCAATTTCTCCACAAACCTGATGATGGTCATTCTCTACCAAGCACAACTGTTCTCCAACAGACACCATAATTCTTCACCAGTCCTCATTCTCCAATATACTCTACCAGTATTATCCTGAATTCTTCCTCGCCGTGTTGCAGCACCAACAACCAATATCTAACTCCAGTAAATCACACTGGCCTGACCGTTCCAGTTAAAGATCCATTCAGATGACCGAGTGTGAATGAAGAGACCATTCTAGAGACTTCATCTATCAGACTGTAGTGCAGCACACCGACCCGATATCTGGGATTTTTGTTCAGCTCAGAGACGTCCACTGCACACTTGTCACTGGGCACTGCCCTTCTCAGGTACAACAGTGCAGTGAGTGTTAAGAACTTTGTTTGATAAGATTAAGCAGTAAGTTGTACACGTGGACCAGGAGCTAATGCTGTTGAATGAGGAAGTAAAGAGACGAGAGAGACGACAGCACTCACGCTTTTCTTCCTGTTGGACTGCAGCCTGATGGAGCCTTCGCCCTGCAAAACCATTAATGGTGCAGAAGACACTTCCCAGAATCTTCTCGGTGTTTCCTTGTACTGTCCAGGCCAGATTTTCCTACTTCCGTTCTGTCTGTCTTTCAGCTTAATTCAGAGAAGCTTTACTTTGTGACTGGATTATGTTCCACTGCTGTTAAAACATGCAGCAACACCCACTAATAAAACTCACGATGTTCCTTGCTCGGGAAACCCGTACCACTGCTGGCTAGTACTTTATTCAGGCCTGAAATTTTGGTTTGGAGCCTGAATACAATCTGAGAACTTTCTGTCCAAACCTGATCTGACTCACAACACCAGGTTTGAGTCGCATCATCAAGCTCTCGGTCTGAAAGTGTACCTGGCTCAGCAGTTATGTTCACCATTGGCCCAAAGTGCTAAATAGAATGTGATATTTGTAATGATAACACTGATTAAATGATCACATAGCAGTGATTAATCATGGATAAATATCACTTAAAAGTAGCTACAAATATCCATCCATCCATTTTCCAAACCGCTTCTCCGTCAGGGTCGTGGGGGGGGTGCTGGTGCCTATCCTAGCAGTCATCGGGCAGAAGGCAGGATACACCCTGGACAGGTCGCCAGTCCATCACAGGGCAGACAGACAGTCACTCACACCCAGGGGCAGTTTAGCACGTCCAGTTGGCCTGACTGCATGTCTTTGGACTGTGGGAGGAAACCGGAGAACCCGGAGGAACCCCACGCAGACACGGGGAGAACATGCAAACTCCACACAGAGAGGATCCCAGTCACCCGGCCGGGGAATCGAACCCTCCTCGCTGTGAGGCGACAGCGCCACCCACCGTGCCACCCATAAATGAAGCAGCATGACATAATTACCAAATTTATTCATGAACCAGTGCTTTTAAACAACATCTCAAAAGGTTTTTGAGGCCAGTAAACCTTTTCTTTACATAAAACATATTCGACATATCATACCGGCAACTCTTCTTTTACAGCCTCCTAAGTTCTAGATATTAAGCTTATTAAGCTAGCTAAGTGGGAGGTGCTGATTCCAAAGTACTAGATACTTATTTTGGGTGACGTGGTGGTGATTTCTGAGACAAGTTAACTAAATTACACTTAAATGCCAGACAGGTTCTAGATTTTAAGCTTATTAAGGTCACAGTAAATAAAGTTAAGCTGCCTTTTATTAGTCCCGCAATGGGGAAATTTCACCTCCGCATTTAACACAACATACACACTAGTGAACACACGCACTAGGGGGCAGTGAGCACACTTGCCCGGAGCGGTGGGCAGCCCTATCCACAGTGCCGAGGGAGCAGTTGGGGGTTAGGTGTCTTGCTCAAGGGCACATCAATCATGTGCTGTCGGCTCAGGGGATCGAGGAGATCGGTTTAGTCTAGTGATCAATGCAACAGAGGATAAGCAACCTGGTGCTTCAGCGTTCTGAATCCCAACAACTGCTGAGCTGTTGTTGCTCCTAGATGCCTCCATTTCACAGTAATAGCACTGACAGTTGTCTGGGGCAGATCTAGCAGGGTAGAAATTTCACAAACTGACTTGTGGCAACACAACGTCACTGGGCTCTTCAGCACAGCCCATTCTAATGTCAGTGCTGTGGAGATTATATGGCATATGCATGGCTTTGGCAATGGATGTGACGGAAGAATCTGAACTCAATAATCATTAGGGGTGTCCACATACTTTTGGGTGTGTAGTGCGTTTGAGAAATGATGTGAGCAGTCATGTCTCTTCCCTCTCTCTCCGTCTCCCTCTGCCTCTCTTTGTGTGAGAGCAGACCAAGTGAGGATGAAAAATAAGATGGTGTCGGTCTTGCAGGTGATAATAATACACAGGTTCAGCTCGACCGAGGCAGGGATTTGACTGCTGTCGGCTGGCAATCTATCCGGCAGGCCGAAGGGAAGCCATTTATCAGGCAGGAGGAAAGGCTGTGTGAGGTGTGTGCGTGCTAGCCTTGCTTATCCCTGAGCACGGGCCCAGATGCCTTGTTTACGCCGCCCAGGAGCGCGGAGGCAATCTCAGACTGAGCCGAAAGAGTTTTATTTCTCATTTCAATTCTTGAAACCCTGATGCTGGTCGGGATATCGTTTGCAGCTCTGAGAGAGAGAGGGTGAGAGTTTGTTGGTGGATGCGCGTTTGTACGTAGGTGTGGTGCTGGTGTGCATGTTCAAACTGGTAATCACGATGATTATTTGCGCCTGTTTGTTTTGCTGAGTTTCAGCAGTGTTAAGTAGAGGATGGCAGTGTGTGAACGGGTGAGCAGCACATGATGCCGACAGCCCAGCACTCCTTCTGTCTGACGGGACAAAACTCAAACACAAGGGTGATAATTAGCATCAGAAACAAGCTTCTGAATGCTGTAGCAGGGAGTGCTACAAACTATGCTAAACATTTGTTTTCCCCCTTGTCTTAACAGGAATTGGTGAAACACACTAATGACAGCACGGACAAGAGCAACCTGCGCAAAGCTCTGGACGCCATGAAGGTGAGTTCATGTTTAAATGGAATTGCTAAATAAAGACCATACATTTGTTGTAAACACTACCATTGTCCAATATTTTATATGAAAGATGAGTCCTCCAAAAGTGACCCACATTATCCACCAAATGTCTTCATCAAACATCAGCATTTACAAACACCAGCATTCTCAACCAACACTCTGTAATTCACAAACGCCATGGTGCCTCAAACACTCACAAACACCAGTGCATTCCCCACAAACATTCTACTCCAAACAGCAACATTTTCCACCAAACACCATCATTCTCTGCACAAAATCCATAATCTCCACCAAATACCATCATGCTCAATCATCACTCTCCACCAAACACCATCATTCTCTGCACAAAATCCATAATCTCCACCAAATACCATCATGCTCAATCATCACTCTCCACCAAACACCATCATTCTCTGCCCAAACAGCAACATTCTCCACCAAACACCATCATTCTCTGCACAAAATCCATAATCTCCACCAAACACCTTCATTCTCAATCATCATTCTCCACCAAACACCATCATTCTCTGCCCAAACAGCAACATTCTCCACCAAACACCATCAGTCTCCACCAAACACCTGCATTCTCCTCCAAACACTATCAGTCTCCACCAAACTCCTGCATTCTCCTCCAAACACCATCATTCTCCACCAAGCACCTGCATTCTCATCTAAACACCTGCATTCTCCACCAAACACCATCATTCTCTATCATCATTCTCCAGCATGCTTCATAATATTTCTCCATGCAACTTTACCGTTCGTCTCCAAACACCAGCATTTTCTGCCAGACACTACCAATCACCAAAACACTGTCATACTCCACCAAACACCATTGTTCTTCACCAAACCCCATCATATTGCAAAAAAACAGTACCATCTAAACGCTGTTGAAATTTAAAGCTAAGCTCCATGTAAACAGTCTGTTCTTCTGGATAAACCACGTCTTCGTACAGATATAAACTGTGTATTTGAGTATTTCAGTATGAAATGAAGGATTCAGTGGCGAGCCCAGCTGTGTAGGTGTTCCTCAGCGTTTGACGGTCAGTGTAACTCAGATTAAACCACTTTCACTATCGGTGAGGCCTGCTTTGAGGTCTGCAGCCCAAGGCTGCTCTGAGGCCTCTCTTTGGTGTCGTGTGCTGTACTTTCCCCTCACGTCTGAGACCGTGTTTTCCTACGAAATCATCTCTCTGAAAATCAATGCAGGCCTCTCTCTGCTCTCTGATGATCAAGATGGCAGCGAATGCGTCCTGACAGGTGAGCGCACTCTAATTGAGGCGAATCACGCCGGGGAGAGGAGTGCTGGTAGCGCAGAGGGGCTGTGATGATTTCATTTGGCTAAATTAGCCACTTAGCATTGATTGGGGTGTGGGGCTAACGCGGTTAACCTCCTCAAGTGCTCCTGCTATCGGCGTGGAGTGCCGTGAACAGCTCCTTTAGCACCTGATTAGCCAGCGGCGCGTGATGGATGAGAGGCTAGCACGGCACTGCTGAGGGAACGGAACAGCGGGAGACGGATGAAAAGTCGCTCGCTCGCTCTCTCATTGTCTCTCTCTCTCTCTCATTCGGGAATGCATGAATTCTGCCCGCTTCCTGCTCCGCTGCTGAAGGCTAGTGGTGACCTTACTGCCTACGAATGGGAATCCTGGACGCTTTAGGAATCAGAATCAGGCCTTTTCACCACGTGCATTTACATGTACTAAAATCTGACTGGCTCAGCGCTTGAAGTCGCTGTAAAATACTCCATATGTACACATGGCTGCACACATGACACGAGTATCTGTTTAATGCATCATACTGTTGTGCTCTTCGTCCCGTGATCATCACACCACAGTGTCCTCAGTTTGGCTGAAATTCTGCAGAATTTGTTCAGAAACCCAGCTTAAAGATGACTCTGAGCCAGATTCGCTCTCTATATAATATATAATATTAGGCAAACATATAACATAATAATATAGCAACATTCAGTAATATAACTTACATTTACGGCATTTGGCTGACGCCGTTATCCAGAGCGACTTGCAATCTGATCGTTTAAACACAGGTAGGTGAAGGTGGTGTTGGGAGTCTTGCCCAAGGACTCTTATTGGTATAGTGCAGGGTTCTTACCCAGGCAGGGGATTGAAGGCAGGGGTGTTACCCACTACACCAACCAGCCACGAACTTATAGTCATTATTATTATTATAACACTACCAATAATTTAACAGACAAGGTCTAATGTAGGTTTTGCTGTAATTTAGTGTTTTATTGCTCATATTAACGCTAAGTTGGTGTTTCTTGCTTTCTTTCCCATGGCGGTCTTTAACTGTAACCCCCCCCCCCCCCCTTTTTTTTCCAAGAAGACATTGGGAGGTGGAGAGCATGTCTGTGTTAGGAACCATATGCTGCCATCCTAAATAAGATTATATATGATAAGATCATTCCTTAGTTGCAGTGTGTCTACAATCTGAGTGATAATGAGGAAGGTGAGTTTGTGTGAAGGGTGTGTGAGGAGCAGAGCTGGACGAGGAAACCTGAGTGTAAAGTCCAGCCTCATCACTGTAAACTCTGAACTGTGTGTGTGTGTGTGTGTGTGTGTGTGTGTGTGTGTGTGTGTAGGACCTGGCCCAGTATGTCAACGAAGTGAAGAGGGACAATGAGACGCTGAGGGAGATCGCCCAGTATCAGAAATCTATAGAGAACCTCGTAAGTATCAGAACTCTATAGAGAACCTGATAAGTGTCCGAAATCTATAGAGAACCTTAGAGAACTGTAGAGAGCACTTCTTTTCATACACTGTCAGAACTGTGTAAAGGGTCGTAGGATGATGATGATGATGAAGGACTGCAGTTTGTGTGCAGTGTTGGTCAGACTGTGAGGGTCTGATGTTTCTCCCCCGGGTGTCGGACACTCAGACACTCACAGTCCTCTGCTAATGCAGCCCCGTTAGCTCAGTCCAGCAGTAATTAAAGCACTGCCGCTTGTGTAAGAGGCTCTTTCGTCTGTCCCCTGACACCCTCACCCTACTTCCTCTCCCACAACTATTCATTTAACTGTAAAAGAAAAAAAAGAAAGTTGTTATTTTAGTAAATCTTTATCACTGTCATTTAATGACATATATTTACCATAATACTGTTATTTCTTATGTATTAATGTTATTTATTATTTATTAATGACACTATGTGATTATATTTGTGGACATCAAACAAAATGAACAGTTGTGATCAGTTGCATTCTTTAATGTAGCTTGCGATTAAACTCATTTGTCTTATTCACTCAAATTGGACCCTAAAGGACCTTGTGTTGTAGCTCTGTGAGATGCTTCATCAGAATGTATGTGCTGCTTTCATCAAATCAGGAACGTTATTTTCAATGTAGGATTAATCTGAACCTGAACATCACTTGATTTATGCAGGATGAACACAGAATGTTTTCAATCTTAATCTCAGACTGTCACGCTTGGCTCCTCCCACTACTCCATGTGCGTTTGTTTTGGTTTTAGTCCTGCCCCCTGTTTGGTTACTCCGCCCCTGATTGTTTGCACCTGACCCTTGTTATCCCTGTGTATTTAAGCCCTGTGTTGCCAAAGCACCTTTGTTTGATGTCTCGGTCTCTATTTGTTGTTTGATTCTTTGTTTGCTGTGTTTATTCTGGTTCATGTCATGTCTGCCCCCCGGTCTATCCGTGTTGGCTCTATGACCCTGGACTGTCTTGACCATGACCCTGGATTTGCCCCTAATAAATCTCGCTTATCTCAGCGTATGCGACCGCCTCCTCGCTCCGCGTTACACAGACGTCCAGTGAGAGCAACAGTGGCTGCATGTTCCAGCCAATGCGTGTGTAAATCATATATATCATATATACAATCAATGCGTGTATACATCATATATATCATATATACAGCCAATGAGTGTATAAATCATGTATATCATATATACAATCAATGTGTGTATACATCATATATATCATATATACAGTGAGTGAGTGTATATCATGTATATCATATATGCAGTCAATGAGCATCTATATTATATATACATATAACTGCACTCATAAAGCATTTGTAAATGACATTTGTTAGCAATACTTTGCAGCGACACTACCTTTATAAAGCGTTTACGAATGGCATTTATTTATATTATGTTACGGTACTTCACAGTGAGACTACCCTCATAAAACGTTTATGAATGTTATTAATTGGTACCACTTTTACGATACTTTACAGTGTGGCTATCCATATAAAGGGTTTATGAATGGTTTACAGTCAAATAATTATTGTTGTTATTTACTTTATTAACACCTTCAAGGCATTAATAAGCATTTATAACACAAAGCAAAAAGCCAACATTGACCTATTTTCCAAACAGTGAGCCCACATTCATCTGTACGGTTAAACCTTAGATTTTGCTGGTTTCTGATTCCAGACTGTTGAGCAGTGAACTGGCCTCAGTAAATTCCGTGTTTGTATGTGTGTTTGTTTTATGCATATCTTATGTACGTCACATAGTAAAGTCTAAGCGTAGTCCGTGTTTATAGATAACGGTGAGTCATACAGTGTCAGAAGCCACATGATGAAGACTATTAGAGATACTGAACCACTTTACAAGGTTTCTCATGATTCAGACATGCAGCATCATGCTAATTGGTGGGATGTTAGGTCTTTTGTTTGTTAGCTACATTAGCCTCATAGCTCTAGTGTAAAACTAAAGAAGCAAACTTCAGACACTGAACATGTCTTGGCTGATTGACCGTGTTTGCTGTAAGGGTTGAAATTTGAGTCTGTTTATGTAATCGCACACTAGTCAGGTGACCACAGGCTTTTCACCGGAGCCGTGAGCTGAGCGGGGCTCTCTGCTAACCACTGTTTTTGTTTTGGTTGGCTTTGTTTTGTTTGTCTGCAGAATCAGCCTCTGAGTAACTACGGGAGACCGAAGGGAGACGGAGAGGTTCGAGTAGCTTCAGTGGACAAACGGGCCAAACAGGACAGGTCAGCTGACAGAAGTTAAAAAAAAAAAAAACCAAAACAACAAGCATTAAAACTCCAAACACACCAGATACCATCTCCACACGCACGCTGCAGACCTGGCACAGGACCAACAACACGAATGATCTCTTTCTCTTTTCTTTCCATTTGTTTTCTCTTTTTTAATCCTCTTCATTTGTTAAAGTCACTCAGTGGAGAGAGCAATGATTACTGACTCCACAAGTCAAAACATCCACAGCAGGAAAGCCTTAAATTAGAGAACTAAGTACTAATTAATGTTTACAATTCAGATGCAAATCTCAATTTTACATAATTCATAGCAGGTACTGAATAATTCATAGCAGGTACTGAATAATTCATAGCAGATACTGAGTAATTCATAGCAGGTACTGAATAATTCATAGCAGGTACTGAATAATTCATAGCAGGTACTGAATAATTCATAGCAGATACTGAGTAATTCATAGTAGGTACTGAATAATTCATAGTAGATACTGAGTAATTCATAGCAGATACTGAGTAATTCATAGCAGATACTGAGTAATTCATAGTAGATACTGAATAATTCATAGCAGGTACTGAATAATTCATAGGAGATACTGAGTAATTCATAGCAGGTACTGAATAATTCATAGTAGATACTGAATACTTCATAGCAGATACTGAATAGTTCATAGTAGATACTGAATAATTCATAGCAGGTACTGAATAATTCATAGCAGGTACTGAGATGACCGTGGGCTTTCTCCACTGCTGCAGGCACATCTTCCTGTTCGACGCAGCGGTGATTGTGTGTAAGCGGAGGGGAGACGTGTATGAAATGAAGGAGGTGATCGACCTCCAAAACTTCAAGATCACCAACAACCCCACCTCAGACAAGGAGTACAGAAAGGTGGGCTTCACTCCTGCATGGAGAGAAAGAGAGAGAGAGAGAGAGAGAGAGGGGAAAAGACAGAGGACAGGGAGGTGGAGGGAGAGAGAGAGAGAGAGAATCATCTCTCATCTCGTTACAGTTATTTGTTATAATCTGTGTGTGTGTGTGTGTGTGTGTGTGTGTGTGTGTGTGTGTGTGTGCATGTGTGTGTGCAGTGGTTAAATGAAGAAACATGATGTTTGTAATATTACATCACACACTATTTCACTAGATTATTACACCATATACATCACACTGTTCTATATCAGAGAGAGAGAGAGAGTATAGAGAAATAAAATAACAGAGGGTATAGAGAAAGAGAAAAGCAGAGAGGGTATAGAGAAAGAGAAAAGCAGAGAGGGTATAGAGAAAGAAAAGGAGAGAGGGCATAGAGAAAGAGAAAAGGAGAGAGGGTATAGAGAAAGAGAAAAGCAGAGAGGGTATAGAGAAAGAGAAAACGAGAGAGGGTGTAGAGAAAGAGAAAAGGAGAGAGGGTGTAGAGAAAGAGAAAACGAGAGAGGGTGTAGAGAAAGAGAAAAGGAGAGAGGGTATAGAGAATGAGAAAAGGAGAGAGGGTATAGAGAAAGAGAAAAGCAGAGAGGGTATAGAGAAAGAGAAAACGAGAGAGGGTATAGAGAAAGAGAAAACGAGAGAGGGTGTAGAGAAAGAGAAAAGGAGAGAGGGTATAGAGAAAGAGAAAAGGAGAGAGGGTGTAGAGAAAGAGAAAAGGAGAGAGGGTATAGAGAAAGAGAAAAGGAGAGAGGGTATAGAGAAAGAGAAAAGGAGAGAGGGTGTAGAGAAAGAGAAAACGAGAGAGGGTGTAGAGAAAGAGAAAAGGAGAGAGGGTATAGAGAAAGAGAAAAGGAGAGAGGGTGTAGAGAAAGAGAAAACGAGAGAGGGTGTAGAGAAAGAGAAAAGCAGAGAGGGTATAGAGAAAGAGAAAATGAGAGAGGGTGTAGAGAAAGAGAAAAGGAGAGAGGGTATAGAGAAAGAGAAAAGGAGAGAGGGTGTAGAGAAAGAGAAAAGGAGAGAGGGTATAGAGAAAGAGAAAAGGAGAGAGGGTATAGAGAAAGAGAAAAGGAGAGAGGGTATAGAGAAAGAGAAAAGGAGAGAGGGTATAGAGAAAGAGAAAAGCAGAGAGGGTATAGAGAAAGAGAAAACGAGAGAGGGTGTAGAGAAAGAGAAAAGGAGAGAGGGTGTAGAGAAAGAAAAGGACAGAGGGTGTAGAGAAAGAGAAAAGGACAGGGTGTAGAGAAAGAGAAAGAAAAAGAGAGAGGGTACAGAGAAAGAGAAAGAGAAAGTGAAAAGCAGAGAGGGTGTAGAGAAAGAAAAGGACAGAGGGTGGAGAGAAAGAGAAAAGGAGAGAGGGTATAGAGAAAGAGAAAAGGACAGAGGGTATAGAGAAAGAGAAAAGGAGAGAGGGTATAGAGAAAGAGAAAAGGAGAGAGGGTGTAGAGAAAGAGAAAGAAAAGGAGAGGGTATAGAGAAAGAGAAAGAAAAGGAGAGAGGGTATAGAGAAAGAGAAAAGGAGAGATGGTATAGAGAAAGAGAAAAGGAGAGAGGGTGTAGAGAAAGAGAAAAGCAGAGAGGGTATAGAGAAAGAGAAAAACAGAGAGGGTATAGAGAAAGAGAAAAGGACAGAGGGTGTAGAGAAAGAGAGAGAAAAAGAAAGAAAGAAATAGAAAAGGAGAGCAGAGGAAGAGAGAGAGAGACAAAGAGTGAGAGAGAGAGACACAGAGACAGACAGAGACAGACAGAGACAGAGACAGAGAGAGAGACAGAGAGAGAGACAGAGAGAGAGAGAGACAGAGAGAGAGACAGAGAGAGAGACAGAGAGAGACAGAGAGAGACAGAGAGACAGAGAGAGAGAGAGAGAGAGAGAGAGAGAGAGACAGAGAGAGAGAGAGAGAGAGAGAGACAGAGAGAGACAGACAGAGACAGAGACAGAGAGAGAGACAGAGAGAGAGACAGAGAGAGAGAGAGACAGAGAGAGAGACAGAGAGAGAGACAGAGAGACAGACAGAGAGAGACAGAGAGAGACAGAGAGACAGAGAGAGAGAGAGAGAGAGAGAGAGAGAGAGAGAGACAGAGAGAGACAGAGAGACAGAGAGAGACAGAGAGAGACAGAGAGAGACAGAGAGAGAGAGAGAGAGAGAGTGTATATCTGTCTCTCACTCCTGAAGTATCTGAAGCACAAACTACATTACAAAATGTTCTTCTGCATGTTGCGTGCAGTTACACCTCTCCGCCAGAGAGGTCTCCAAATCCCCAAAACTGACATAGTGTAACTTTAACTCTCAATTATGCAGAAATTTTGAAAACAGTCAGTGGAATTATCTGAACGTGATGCTGCACCTCTCTGAATGTGTGATGTTGTTTTCATGTTCTCTATCGCAGTGGTCCTATGGGTTCTACCTCACGCACAACCAGGGCCAGAGCGGCTTTGAGTTTTTCTTCAAGACCAAAGAGCTGAAGAAGAAGTGGCTGGAACAGTTTGGCATGGCCATGTGAGTGTGTGTGTGTGTGTGTGCGTGTGTGTGTGTTGGTCTGAAGCGTCAACTTGCACCTTGCTTCTCTTGTATTTCAGGTTTGTTCATAAATCAGATATATTTAGCGTGGCTGTCATGTTCTCCGACAGCCAGACACACAAAGACATAATCCCCCGTCCCAGCGCTGCCATGGCCACGTGCCAACAGCAACTCTCCGGAGTTTTCTACAGCGTAAACAATGCAGGCATGAACCCACATACACTCACGCAAGACTGCCAGTCACAGGGCTGTCCTGATTTACGAGCAGATATGAAAAGTGCTGTGTGCACAGATCTGCAGCCTGGCTCTGAACAGAGGCAGACAACCGACGCAGGTCTCAGGGACCTGCAGCTTCTGGACACCTGGTCTTCTACTGGGCTTGGACCTCAGGCTGGCCTTCCATGACCAGACTTTCACACAATGGGACACACTTACAAATGATGGCTCTTCAAGGGTTCTTTAGTAAAGACAATGGCTCTATATAGAACCATGAACACTCAAAGAACTCTTTGCATGGTGAAATGGTTCTTTAGATTGATGGAGAATGTGTTCTACATGGTTCTATAGAACCTTTTCGAAAATGGTTCTGCATTGCACCAAAAAGTGTTCTTCTATTGTTACAAGCTTGAGATCATAACTGGTGCTATATAGAACCATTTTCAAAAAGATATACATAGAACCATATACAAGACATTCCACATCAATCTGAAGAACCGTGCAGAACCGTGCAGAGAGCTCTTTGAGTGTTCTTGATTCTATATAAGAACTACTTAAGAACCATTGAAGAGTCTTATTGCTTCACATTTGTTTAACTATAAAAACGTCATGATTGCGGCACATGCAAAAGTTTATACACTCTTCCGGTTGTGAAGTCTTAACTCGTTAGGCCTTAATTGACTCGTTAGGGCTGGTTAAGCAGGACACGCATTGTCATTGGTGATTGTTATCTGATGGTCATAAATTCTGTCTAAATATCGTGCCACCTGGGGCTTCTTAAATTTTCTTCTTCTTAAAGGCTTCTTCACTTCTGAAGCTGAAGTTAATTGATGCTTCCAAAGAACTGAAAGGATGTAAAACAATTCCAGAGCACTTCCAGTTCTTCTGCTGTCCACCAGCAGAGAAATGGTATTAGCCCCTAAATGAGCTGGACCCACTAGCGGGTCCAAAGTTGTGTTGCACTGAAGTCCATGTAGTTACTGAATTATAAGCCTTAGTGTGTAATAGGCCTGAGATTTTAATGGGTTAAGACATGGCAGTTAAGGGGAACTGTGGAAGTCAAGGCAGAATCTGGAACCGCTTGTGTGCTGTGCAGAAAGACAAAGCGAAACCACATCAAAAGACGTGCAGACGGTGCATCGCTTTACTGTGCAGTGCAGCTTACACAAACATGATGAGGCCTGAAGGATTTTTCATTCCGCTGTACGTTGAGGAACGCAAATAAAGATCACTTGACCTGAGAATCCACATGGAAGGGAAGCGTAACTCATCACAAAAGTGTGGAAACAGCATTTAGATGATCCAGAGGCAAACTGGCCGGAGAAAGGGAAACAGGAGACACTCTCCTCAATAAAAGGGAAGAGTGAGATACTCTCCTCAATAATAAAAGAGTGAGATGCTCTCCTCAATAAAAGGGAAGAGTGAGCTGCTCTCCTCATTAAAAGGGAAGAGTGAGACACTCTCCTCAATAAAAGGGAAGAGTGAGACACTCTCCTCAATAATAAAAGAGTGAGACACTCTCCTCAATAATAAAAGAGTGAGATGCTCTCCTCAATAATAAAAGAGTGAGATGCTCTCCTCAATAAAAGGGAAGAGTGAGGTGCTCTGCTCAATAATAAAAGAGTGAGATGCTCTCCTCAATAAAAGGGAAGAGTGAGCTGCTCTCCTCATTAAAAGGGAAGAGTGAGACACTCTCCTCAATAAAAGGGAAGAGTGAGCTGCTCTCCTCAATAATAAAAGAGTGAGATGCTCTCCTCAATAAAAGGGAAGAGTGAGCTGCTCTCCTCATTAAAAGGGAAGAGTGAGACACTCTCCTCAATAAAAGGGAAGAGTGAGCTGCTCTCCTCAATGAAAGGGAAGATTGAGACACTCTCCTTAATAAAAGGGAAGAGTGAGATGCTCTCCTCAATAAAAGGGAAGAGTGAGACACACTCCTCAATAAAAGGGAAGAGTGAGCTGCTCTCCTCAATGAAAGGGAAGAGTGAGACACTCTCCTCAATAAAAGGGAAGAGTGAGATGCTCTCCTCAATGAAAGGGAAGAGTGAAACACTCTCCTCAATAAAAGGGAAGAGTGAGACACTCTCCTCAGTAAAAGGGAAGAGTGAGATGCTCTCCTCAATAAAAGGGAAGAGTGAGACACACTCCTCAATAAAAGGGAAGAGTGAGCTGCTCTCCTCAATAAAAGGAAAGGGTGAGATGCTCTCCTCAATAAACGGGAAGGGTGAGACACTCTCCTCAATAATGAAAGAGTGAGATGCTCTCCTCAATGAAAGGGAAGAGTGAGATGCTCTCCTCAATGAAAGGGAAGAGTGAGACGCTCTCCTCAATAAAATGGAAGAGTGAGGTGCTCACTCAGAAATATGGACGTAGATAAAGGAAATCTAGGCAGAAATCTGGTTAGCGTCAGTTCCGGAGGTGGAGAGAGAGATGAGAGAAGAGGGAGAGTAACAGCGAAGGGGAGAAAGTGGAGGGAAGGAGGTAGAGAGGAGGGAAAATGAGGAAAATGAATGTGATTTTGATTCCTAAATGGAAGCTGAGTGAGGACAACAACTACAATTAGTTTACAGCGTGTAGCGCATGCAGAGCCACATACCCAGCAGATCGGCTGATTAGCTCTGACGCACCGAGTGTGGAGTGTTTGGGAGATGAAAGAGGGGCTGAGTGCGGAAGACAGAAGAAGAGAGAAGGGGACAGAAAGAGACGGAGGGAGATTAATTGACTAAATGAATGAGTTTGGAGTGAAATTGAAGCCGAGCGTTCGTTCCCTTTGCAGCCAATCAGGACTACACTCAGTCCCCTACTGAGAGGCTAATGATGTTTTCTCTTTCACTCCTACACTCACTCTTCTTACTCTTTCACATTTCACATCACTCTCTCTCTCTTTCTCTCTCTCGCGCGCACACAGAAGTGTTTTAATACAGCACTGTGTAAAAATCAGAGATCATCCTGCAAAACAGACGTTCAGGAAAAATGAACAAGTCTCTCTTCGCCTTCACTCCAGCTTCCGTCCTTCTCAGGAGACTCACTTTCAGCTCCTCAGAGAACCTGCAGACTCGTCTCCAAAGCTCAGTCTGAGAAGCTGGTTAGATTTTCTGAAGTGATCAAACCCATTCAGTGGTGTTGAGGTCTGGACTCTGGGGTGGTCAGTCCATCGTCCAGCTTCTTTGTTTGGTGTGTCCGTCTCCTTTTCTCAGTGAGGTTCTTCTCGATCCGCTACACGTCCTTTCAGACCCACAGCGCTGAGTGGTCTTCTCACAGTGGAAGGATGGACAGGAACACCTGTGGATGTTTTCACATCTGAAGCAGCTTGATGTTCTCCTCTCTCTCAAAGACGAATGTACATGCTTAAATGTTTCCTTGCATGGTGACATTTCTTAAGACTGAGGGAGAATGAGTTGTCTGTGGTTCTATAAAGGACCCAAAAGTGTTCTGCTGTTGTTTTGATGTGATTTGGTGCTATACAGAACCCTATGTCCAACTCATCCTCCATCAGTCTGAAGAACTATTCACCATGCAAGGTGCTATAACTTTCTTTCTGGTTGTACTACAAATCCAGAGCATTTTTATACTGAAAATGCACAAAAACAAATGTGCTGTCACACACACACACACACACACATACATACACACACACACACACACACACACACACACACATACATACACACACACACACACATTTTTTGTATGTGAAGTTATTCAAGAGCAGTATGGAGAGAGAGAGAGAGAGAGAGAGAGAGAGAGAGAGAGAGAGAGAGAGAGAGAGAGAGAGAGAGAGAGAGAGAGAGAGAGAGAGAGAGAGAGAGAGAGAGAGAGAGAGAGAGAGAGAGAGAGAGAGAGTGAATGAGTGACTGAGTGAGTGGGACAGGAGAGAGGAGAGGAGAGAGTGAGTGAGTGGGAGAGGAGAGAGAGTGAGAGAGAAGAGGGGAGAGTGAATGAGAGAGTGAGTGAGTGAGGAGCGGAAAGAGAGGAGAGAGAGTGAGTGAGTGGGACAGGAGAGAGAGAGAGAGAGAGAAAATGAATGAGTGAGTGAATGAGTGACTGAGTGAGTGGGACAGGAGAGAGGAGAGGAGAGAGTGAGAGAGAAGAGGAGAGAGTGAGTGAGTGACTGAGTGAGTGGGACAGGAGAGAGGAGAGGAGAGGAGAGAGTGAGTGAGTGGGAGAGGAGAGAGAGTGAGAGAGAAGAGGGGAGAGTGAATGAGAGAGTGAGTGAGTGAGGAGCGGAAAGAGAGGAGAGAGAGTGAGTGAGTGGGACAGGAGAGAGAGAGAGAGAGAGAGAGAGAGAGAGAGAATGAATGAGAGTGAATGAGTGACTGAGTGAGTGGGACAGGAGAGAGGAGATGAGAGAGTGAGTGAGTGGGACAGGAGAGAGAGAGAGAGAGAGAGAGAGAGAGAGAGAGAGAGAGAAAATGAATGAGTGAGTGGGAGAGGAGAGGAGAGAGAGGAGAGGAGAGAGTGAGTGAGTGGGAGAGGAGAGAGTGAGAGAGAAGAGGTGAGAGTGAGAGGGGAGAGAGTGAGCGAGTGGTAGAGGAGTGAGAGAGGAGAGTGAGACAGTGAGTGAGGAGAGGAGAGACCTGCTGATAAAGCGCTGTTGAGCTGGAGACCAAGGACCAGCGCAATAGACCAGCAGCAATAGAGGAGTGGTGGAGTAGAGGCTGTCTGTCTCCGGCTCTGTACACCATCATTACGTTCAAGGCCTCTGTGGGTGGACGATACATTGGACAATCAGAGCTGATTGTGTGACTGGCTGGAGAATAACTGGACTCCTGCTTTTGAGCGTTCCTGTAGGAGCACACTTATCCTTCTCCTTTCAGAATCTAGAATTACTATTTTAATACTACAATTCTTTAATTTGACAGACACAGTGGATTTTATTTGCACTCCATTCGCACTGTTATTTAGTGAGCTGTAAATGAGGCATAATTCATATTAAATGACATGTTGTGTATTACACACACACACACACACACACACACACACATTTTCTAAGCTTCTTCTCCCTCAGGGTTGCAGGGGGTGCTTGAGCCTATCCCAGCTGTCATTGGGCGAAAGGCAGGATTGTGTATTACATATTTCGCTAATTTTCTAAGTGTAAATAATTTACCGTGTTCTCTATACAAAACAAATTTAAATATGGGATTTTGCTTCAAATTTTTGTCCACAATTCATATTTATTTGCTGAGTTTAACATATTAAAGGGAGAAAACTAGAACACAAAATGTACACAAGGCCACATATTGTTTTGTTTTTTTTCCCCAATACGTTAAATTGTGTTCACTTTAGAGGATGTGTTAACGTATTTACACTTAGACAATAAACCAAACACGCTATATGACCAGGGGTGCCTGAACTTTTACATATGACTGTAAGTGTGACGCCCTGTGGTGGACTGGCGACCTGTCCAGGGTGTCTCCTGAATTCCGCAACAGTGATCACTGAAGCTCCAACTCCCCCCGCAACCCAGGAGGATAAGCGGCTTAGAAAATGTTTTTGTGTGTGTGTGTGTGTGTGTGTAACTGTGATTCTCAGAGTTAACTGTTTCTCTCTTCCTCTGACTCCCTCTGGCTTTTCTTTTGACTTTTCTAGCTCCAACATCCGTCCAGAGAATGGCAACAGTAACTTCCATGAGTTCCGCATGCACACCTTCGACAGAATCACGCCCTGCAGCACCTGCAAGATGTTGTTGAGGTGAGCTCATCAATATTTCCTAAGTTTACCTAATTAAAAAAAAATTGAATAACTAAATACAGTTCTTAAAGCTGTGGTCATCTTAAATGGTCTGTGTAGATCTGTGGGTGGATGCAGTCTGTCCATTGGCCTGCCTTAAGGTTCAGTGCTCAGTCCTATTCTCTTTTCACTCAGCAAACTCTCCGCTGGCGTCTCACAAGGCTCAGTGTTAGGTCTTCTTCACTCTTCCCTTGGCAGCCTCTCCACTGTTGTTCCACAAGGCTCAGGTATTGGTCCTTTTTTCTGTTTCCACAGCAGACCCTCCACTGGCATCCCACAATGTTCAGATCTTGGACCTGCTCTCTTGTCCCTCAGTGGCATCTCTGCTAAGGTTCAATGCTTGGTCATCTTCTCTTTTCCCACTCCTTTGGCGTCACACAAGGCTTAGTGCTTGGTTCTCTTGTTCTCTTGTCTCACTGGTATCACACAATGCTGAATGGAAAAGTCCTTTTCTCTTTTCCCTCAAGAGAGTCTCCGCCACTATTGCTCAAGAATCAGTGCTTGGTCCTCTTTTTTCTCTCAGTAGATTGTTAACTGGTGTCCCACAAGGCTCACTGCTTGGCCCTCTTCTCTTTAGCCTCAGGAGGCTCTTCACTGGCATCCCACAAGGCTCAGTGCCTGGGCCTCTTCTCTTTTCCCTCAAAAGGCTCTCCACTGGCATCCCACAAGGCTCAGTGCCTGGTCCTCTTTTCTTTTCTCTCAGAAATCTCTCCGCTGGCATCCCACAATGCTCAGTACGAGGTCACCTTCCCTTTTTCCTCAGAAGACTCTCCACTGGCGTCCCACAAGGCTCAGTGCTAGGTCATCACTTTTCCCTCTCTCCCTGCTTTCTTGGTGATTTCTCTACATGGCTCCTTCTACCGCTGTTGTGCTGATGACACTCAACTCTTCCTCACCTTCCTGCCATCAGCCACTCAAGTTTCTACTTGTATCTCGACACGTCTGGGAGGCATTTCATCATAGTTGGCAGCCTATCACATGAATTCCAGCAAGGCTGAGATGCTTTATATCCCTAGAGATGTGTGGCCTTTCAATGATCATCCAATTTCCTTTGAAAAGTCCCTGATCACTCTGACCTGTTTGCACTGGAATAAGGAAAAGCTTTAGGGAAAAATCTTTTTTGTAATGAGAACATTGAAGGTCTAAATTAAAATATAAGGTGTGATTTTTTTTTTTTTTTTCTTCCTTTTAAAAAATGTATATGAATAAAAGTACAAGAATTCACCTCCAATTATACTTGAGTACAAATCTTCCAACATAGTTTTAATGAAGTGCTTTCAAGCCTCAGCATTTGCCTCTAGAGCCTGACACGTCTATCTCTGAACATGATGATGAAATAAGTGTTGGATGCCAGTAAAGCAGGTCATCAGGATGGAAAAAGCAGAAGAAATCAGTCAAATTCTTTTAAGTAGGAAAAAAAATACTGTCTAATTGTTAACATTACACACAAACATGTTGGCCCAAAGTTCAAGTCTAACTTTAAAATCTCAGCCTTATTACATACTAACTACAGGGACTTCAGTGCAAACTGGCCAAGTTATTGTTAGGTTATAGAGGTGTGTAATAAAACTTTGGGCCTGCCGGGAGGCTATGGCCATCTAAGGGTTACACCTCTGAAAGGTTCAAGTGCTGATGACTCTAATAGACTAAACTAATGGACACTGGCACTGTTACCAACATTTTGGCAGGCATTCTTTTAGTTTTACAGATTGATTTTTGGAACGAAAAATGACTTTAAACAGGCATCTGATTAATATGTTTGTACAAATCAACAAAGACCCCACTTACCCCTGGTCATTTAACACATTTTCAGTATCAGGGCTGGACAGGGCTCATCCACATAAAATTACAGGTGTAAAAGCACCCACGATGTATTTAAAACAGTTTTCAATCATAACAACCCAGCCACCTCTGGAAGAGGTAATATACAAATCTTAAGCATTTCTCCAGGCCACATTTAACTACCAAGTGTAAATGCATGTGTTTAAAATCAGCTCTCAATCCAGATACTGCTTACATGAAACGATTGGGGTCAAAGAAATGCTCATTTATATTAACTTCTTCAGTGGCCAGGGTCCACCAGCAGGACCAATGTTTTATTACAAGCTTCTTTAATGTAAGACTAGCTCAGCCAGTTTGCATCAAAGTCCCTATAGTAACTGAATTATAAGGCTTAGTGTGCAACAAGCCTGGGATTTTAAAGGGTTAAGAACATGTCTCCAAAATTTTGATGGACAGCGTATGGCCCATCACACACTGCCATCTGTAGTGTTTGACTCATTTTGCACACCGAGAAAAATGACTCTTTTTCTTTCTCAGAGTGAGGAAGAGAGCGAGTGAGGGGGAAAGAGAGAAAGAGGACTGGAGAGAGTGATAGAGATAGTTATAGAGAGGCTGAGGGAGTGAGATTGATAACCTCTGGGAAGTGTCTCACATTCCTCTCTCGCTGTGGTCAGAGGCAGATTGTGTGGGGGTATGTGATCATCATTAGGGTGACTTTGACAGATCTTGATGTGACTATAGCTGGACTGAAGTTCATGTGTCTCCCCACTGCCTTAAAAAAGAGAAAAAGGACAGAGCTTCTGTCTGGCAGGTTTTAAATCACTTTAATGGCGGGCTTCTGGAGTGGCTGTGTAAAATCAGTAATGGAAAAGCCTCAGAACCTTTAGGGTGGGGTGATGGAACAACTCAGAACATTCAGGAGGGGAGTAGGGGACCACCTCAGAACCTTCAGGAGTGGTGGTGAGGGCACAGCTCTGAAACTGTAGGAGGGTAGTAGGGGACTACATCAGAACCTTTAGGAGCGGAGTAGAGGACCACATCAGAATCTTCAGGAGAGGAGTTAAGTCAAGTCAAATTTATTTGTATAGCACTTTTTACAACCGATGTTGACACAAAGCAGCTTCACAGAATTCCAGTAAAGACAAAAATTTAGCATGAATGTAAAACCCCCCAGGTGAGCAAGTCAGGGGTGACAGTGGCAAGGAGAACCTCCCTCAGAGCTGAGGAAGAAACCTTGGAAGGAACCAAGGCTCACAATGGGGGACCCATCCTCCTCTTGTCAAACTACCTACAAATGATTATACTACTAATATTAATAGCAGTAGTATTAGTAGTAATAGGTACGAGTCCATGAAAACGTCAGTGTACTTCTTTGAGTAATTTTGAGGGAATTGCATTGAGTGTGCAGGTTGCACAATTTGCAGAGGAGATAATCTTCTCTAGTTCTAGCTGTGGGAGTGGGTAAAAAGTTTCCAGCCTTTCTTCTGCAACTACTTTATGTTTTATATCAGCCACGTCAGATGACAGCCAAGTTGGGTTTAATACTGTGGGTTGAATTTGTTGTCTAATATTTTCAATTTTATTATTAAAGAAGTCCATATTATTAAAGAAGGAGTAGAGGGCCATGTCAGAACCTTCAGGAGAGAAGAAGAGGACCACCTCAGAACCTTCAGGAGTGGTGATGATGGAACAGCTCAGAACCTTCAGGAGGGTAGTAGGGGAGCACCTCAGAATCTTCAGGAGTGGTGGTGATGGAACACCTAAGAACCTTCAGGGTGGAGTAGGGAGGCACATCAGAACCTTCAGGAGGGGAGTACGGGACCACCTCAGAACCTTCCAGAAAGGGTGTAAGGGACCACCTCAGAACCTTCAGGAGTGGTGGTGATGGAACAGCTCAGAAACTTTAGGAGGCTAGTAGGGGACCACGTCAGAACCTTCAGCAGGGGAGTAGAGGGCCACATCAGAACCATCAGGAGGGGAGTAGAGGACCTTATCAGAACCTTCAGGAGAGGTGGTGATGGAACAGCTCAGAACCTTCAGGAGGGTAGTAGGGGATCACCTCAGAATCTTCAGCAGTGGTGGTGATGGAACAGCTCAGAACCTTTGGGGGGGGGTAGAGGACCACATCAGGACAGGAGTAGCAGACCACCTCAAAACCTTTGGGAGGGGAGTAGGGGACCACATCAGAACCTTCAGGAGTGACGGTGAGGGAACAGCTCAGGACCTTTATGAGTAGAGGATGGTGTAACAAACCCAGAATATAAAGGAGGTGATGAACAGTCTGATCAGGAGTCACATCAGGAGTTGAGGAGTGAAGGAACCGTTTCATTTCAGTGGGGGTGATGGAACATCCTCTGAACCATTGGGAGTAAACAGAGATGAAACAGCTGTAAACTTTCAGGATTGGGGTCATAGAGCAGCTTCAGGCAATTCAGTAAGGAGTGAGAAACCAGCCTCAGAACGTTTGTTCCACCCCCTTCCTACTGCCCAGTCATAGAATCTTTAGGGGGTGTTTGAACATCCTCAGAACCTTCTGAAGGAAGGGGTGTTTGAACAGCTTCAGAACCTTTGAAGGTGATGAAACAGCCTCAAAGTTTTCACAAATGGGAAGCGAAGTCACAGAATCTTCAGAGGGTGATGGAACAGCCTTAGAACATCACTAGGAGGAGGTGATTGATCCTCAGAAACTACAGGGATGCATAAAAAAGTCTTAGAACCTTCCAAAGGATGATGAACAGTCTCAGAATCTTTAGGAGAAGGAGGTGATAGAACAGCCTTAAAACTTGCAGAAGGCTGATGGCACATAGAACCTTCAGATGGGTGATGGAGCAGCCTTAGAAGAGGAGCTGATTGAACAGTCTCAGGAACTTCAGGATTAACTACAGAATTCATCATCTGACACAAAACTACTGTAACTTGTCTTCTCTCTCACCCCATGTTGCACTCTACAGTGCCTGCACAGTGATCTCTCTCTCTCTCTCTCTCTCTCTCTTTCTCTCTCTCTCTCTCTCTCTTTCTCTCTCTCTCTCTCTCTCTCTCTCTCTCTCTCTCTCTCTCTCTCTCTCTCTCTCTCTCTCTCTTTCTGTAGGGGTATATTTAATCAGGGTTATCAGTGCTGTAAGTGTGGAGAAGGGGCCCATAAGGAGTGTCTCAGCAGAGTGGCTTTGTGTGGAAAACCCAGCACCTCGGGTGAGTCTCACACACACACACACACACACACACACACACACACACACACACACATCATCATCATCCAGACATAAACTGTAAACTCAGCATCAGATCTTAAAAACAAAAATGTCATAAATTATGTTATAATAAGTTGTAATATGTTTTTTTGTGAAGTTTGTGCATAACTGTGACTCAATTTAACATCGTGTTGTCTTGGGACTTCACCAGAGACCTGCCTGTATTGACTCAGGACTTGCCATAAGACCTGCCTGTATTGACTCTGAATTTGTCTTAAGACTTGAAGCAAGAGTGAGGACTTAGGCAGGCAGTTAGTATAGAACTTATTAGTGGGGTGTAAGTGTCCATTTCTTAGATGCTTAACCTTGTAGCTCCAGTGCTAAAACTAATAAAGCAAACTTTACACATCAAGCATGTCTTGGCTGATCGACTGCATTTGGGATAAGAGTTAAAACTGGCTAGATAAGATATTTTACCAAGCTATCTCTTTAGCGCTGTGCTCTGCTGTACAGCGAGAGGTGTGAATGCTGAGAGGCTGTAACTCTGCTGGAGTAAATGAGCCAGTGTGACAGTGAACATTATGTTTTATGTGCTTAGAGATGTGTAATGTTTAACCTGCAGCGGAGTGTGTTAGGGAGGCCAATAAAGCCAAGACCACGCGCACACACACGCACGCACACACACACACACGTCACTGCTGCAGTAATCTGGTGCAGCCTGTTTGTGTGTGTGTGTCAGGTTCATACCTTTGCGTGTCTGATTATGTTTGTGTCAGGAGTGTGTTGTGGTTGTTGTTTTGCTCTGTCTGTATATGTTTGTGTGCTTGTATGTTTGAATTTGCATATGATATATATATAATACTGAGCAAAAGTCACCCTTTGTTTATTTTATTTACAGTCAAAAATGCAATAATGTGCGAGTTATTTATTTGCCAGCATCAGAAAAAAAGCAGAAAACATATATTTAACAGAAAAGTACACAGAAGCCTCAACAACCTAGTACAATATCAAATCCAGCCGTTTTTAATTTGCACACTCATTACTTTTGTGCACCTGCTGCCACTTTAACTCTTCCATCCTTCCATCCAAACCAGAGTTACTCCTGCCACCAAAGAACAAAGAAAGAGAAATTAGTACCAACAAAACCAGCAAGAACCAACAAGTTGATAATAATAATACTAATAATAATAATAATAATAATAATAAAACAAGAGAAAAACCATTCGATAACATTTTCTATGAATGTTATGTTTGTAAGCATCTATAAACACATTTATAATATGTTGTAATGCATGAGGCACTATAAACATTGTTATAAATATTTATAAAAAATGAATTGCTCTGGATTACACTTTAGAGCCATGTTTACTATACATTATGAATTGTTAGTATAATGCATTATAAGTAGTGTTAATAACATGTTATACTGTCAGTGCCAAATAAGTCAGTCCCAGCTTAGAGACCGTAAAAGTAAAGACAGATTTCCAGTATTTTATCACCACTGGTGCTGTTGGGGCTGCATCATCGGGGCTTCAGTCCTGAATATTCAGAAGCTTCAAACAGCGTAATATTGGATATGCAGTGTTAAGTCAGGGCCAGGCTAACGGAGGTGCACATTAACAGTGGTGCACATTAACAGTGGTGCACATTAACAGTGGTGAACATTAACAGTGCTGAACATTAACAGTGGTGAACATTAACAGTGGTGCACATTAACAGTGGTGAACATTAACAGTGGTGAACATTAACAGTGGTGAACATTAACAGTGGTGCACATTAACAGTGGTGAACATTAACAGTGGTGCACATTAACAGTGGTGCACATTAACAGTGGTGAACATTAACAGTGGTGAACATTAACAGTGGTGCACATTAACAGTGGTGCACATTAACAGTGGTGAACATTAACAGTGGTGAACATTAACAGTGGTGCACATTAACAGTGGTGAACATTAACAGTGGTGAACATTAACAGTGCTGAACATTAACAGTGGTGAACATTAACAGTGGTGCACATTAACAGTGGTGCACATTAACAGTGGTGAACATTAACAGTGGTGAACATTAACAGTGGTGCACATTAACAGTGGTGAACATTAACAGTGGTGAACATTAACGGTGGTGAACATTAACAGTGGTGAACATTAACAGTGGTGCACATTAACAGTGATGAACATTAACAGTGCTGAACATTAACAGTGGTGCACATTAACAGTGGTGCACATTAACAGTGGTGCACATTAACAGTGATGAACATTAACAGTGCTGAACATTAACAGTGGTGAACATTAACAGTGGTGAACATTAACAGTGGTGCACATTAACAGTGGTGCACATTAACAGTGATGACCATTAACAGTGCTGAACATTAACAGTGGTGCACATTAACAGTGGTGAACATTAACAGTGGTGAACATTAACAGTGCTGAACATTAACAGTGGTGCACATTAACAGTGGTGACCATTAACAGTGGTGAACATTAACAGTGGTGAACATTAACGGTGGTGAACATTAACAGTGGTGCACATTAACAGTGGTGAACATTAACAGTGGTGAACATTAACGGTGGTGAACATTAACAGTGGTGCACATTAACAGTGGTGAACATTAACAGTGGTGACCATTAACAGTGGTGACCATTAACAGTGGTGAACATTAACAGTGGTGAACATTAACGGTGGTGCACATTAACAGTTTTTTAAATTTGACCCTAAACCTAACCCTGACCCTAACCTCAATCCAACACCTACATCTACTCCTAACCCTAATCCTAACCTTAATGTTGTCAACTGAAGATCACCTGAAAAATGGTCAATGATTTACGTATCTGAAGAGCATCTATAGGGGACCGTCCAACTGAAGTGCGACCAGAAAGATGTTTTGTTCCAACAGCGATGTTATATATTTATCAGCACACAAACTTTATATATATATTACTGAGAACATTGTACACTTTTGAACAGTCGTGTAAATTGTATAGGCTGTACTGTATATACGGTTGCTAAGCGCAGTATAATACAGCCACAGACATTTAAATGCAGCAGACGGTGCTGTTTAGCTGTTGATGCATTTTATTGTTGCAGTTTATCAGATACATCTGCATGTACATCTGATAGAATCTGAGTCATTCTCCTCGTTATAAAGGTTGATGAATGTGTATGTGTTAGTGTGGGGTTATGCAGCAGTGTAATAACCCAGAACGTTCCTCCACCTGAGCTCCGGAAAATATAATCAAATATAAACCACAGACCAAAAGTATGAGAGCAAACAGTGAAAGTTTCAGAGGCCGACACAACGCGGCGTGTTTACTGATGAGGGTTTGCCTAAGCAGTTTGTTCCGGGATGTTGTGGTGGTGTTGCGACGCTGGCCTGTTCACACTGACTCTGGTTTGGAGCTGTTTACTTCTTTCATGCTCTCAGGTTTCATTGGCTGTTGGAGGAATCAGGTCATATGAGTCACTGACCAGTATAGACTACTATATTTCTCTGGTCAAAAAAATAAAACTCTGACTCGTCTGAGGAGGCAAAGTAGAGCCAAACCATCCACCAGACTGAGAATTGGGGCTAAAATTGGAGCAAAAGTCGTGTAATAATAATTTTTAAACATTTTTATGTCTTTATTTATACAGCATTGTCCATGCCAGTTGCAGCTCAGAGTGCTTTGCAGACAGGAGATAAAGCCTATCAGTAATAAAAGAAATTATGGTAACGCTTTCTATGAATGTCACGTTTGTAAGAGTCTATAAACACATTAATAACATGTTATAATGTATAACAATTATAAGGTGTTATAAACATGGTTATACATATTTATAAAAATTATTAATTTTATAAATTATTAACATATTAATTACACTGAATTTCACTTAAACATAGCCATGTTTATTATACATTATGGATTCTTAGTATAATGCAGTATAAATAGTGTTAATAACATGTTATACTGTCAATGCCAAAGAAGTCAGTCCCAGCCTGGAGAGTGTAAAGACAGAGTGTAAAGACAAATACAGTTTATTTACATTCTGAGATTTCCAGTATTTTATTTCTCAGTGCTGTTGCTGTTAGATCTGCATCTTATGATATTCAGATGCTCCAAATAGTGCTGAATTCTGCTGTCGTTCTTTTGGATATGCAGTGTTAAGTGAGTGCCAGGCTAACAGTGGTGCACATTAACGGTGGTGAACATTAAAGGTGGTGCACATTAACAGTGGTGCACATTAACAGTGGTGAACATTAACGGTGGTGAACATTAACGGTGGTGAACATTAACAGTGGTGAACATTAACAGTGGTGAACATTAACGGTGGTGAACATTAACAGTGGTGAACATTAACAGTGGTGCACATTAACAGTGGTGAACATTAACGGTGGTGAACATTAACAGTGGTGAACATTAACGGTGGTGAACATTAACAGTGGTGAACATTAACGGTGGTGAACATTAACGGTGGTGAACATTAACGGTGGTGCACATTAACGGTGGTGCACATTAACGGTGGTGAACATTAACGGTGGTGAACATTAACGGTGGTGCACATTAACAGTGGTGCACATTAACAGTGGTGAACATTAACGGTGGTGAACATTAACGGTGGTGCACATTAACAGTGGTGAACATTAACGGTGGTGAACATTAACGGTGGTGAACATTAACAGTGGTGAACATTAACGGTGGTGCACATTAACAGTGGTGCACATTAACAGTGGTGCACATTAACAGTGGTGAACATTAACAGTGGTGCACATTAACAGTGGTGCACATTAACAGTGGTGAACATTAACAGTGGTGCACATTAACAGTGGTGCACATTAACAGTGGTGAACATTAACAGTGGTGCACATTAACAGTGGTGCACATTAACAGTGGTGAACATTAACAGTGGTGAACATTAACAGTGGTGAACATTGACTTTCCCACATTGGGTGAAACACTGAGGGCAGCTCTAGTTTAAACTCTGACATTTGAAGCCTGTAATGAGCTTTAATGTGTTTTAGTGTTTCAGTAAATCCTTCAGTAAATTCTTCAACTTGAAGCCTCAGTCTAAACCCTGGAGGAGGCTTTAGTCCAGCACGCTCCACTTTACTTAGAGCTGACTAATACAGCTTATGAGCTCTTATGATCTGTTATGAACAGTACTTATAATGCATTATGTTAATAATTCTTATGCATAATAAGCATGGACATAACGTGCAATGCATTTTTATAAGTATTCATAGCCATGTTTATAATGCCTTATGAATGCATTAAAACATGTCATGAATGTGTTTATAGATGCTTACAAACGTGACGCTCATAGAAAGTGTTAACAAAATAATAAGTATTAATTTAGAATCATATAAGAAAATGACACAGATCAAATTAAAAGATAAATGCTAAGAGATGTAGAGTTTTAATTAAATGCCAAGTTTAATAGATACATTTTTAGGTGTTTATTAAAAGTGAGCACTGAGCTTGACTGTCTAATAAAAGGTGAACTGAGCTCCACAGTTTAGAAGCAGAATAACTGAAAGAGCCTCTCCACGTTTTCTGTGTTTTACTGAAGGTGCTTGTAGAAGGTCAGTATCTGCAGATCTAAGATCACGTGCTGGAACACGGTGTGAACCAAGCTTCCACATTTTTAGCGCTTAATTTACATTTACAGCATTTGGCTGACGCTCTTATCCAGAGCGACCTACAATTTGATCATTTTACACAGGGAGGCCAAGGTGGTGTTAGGAGTCTTGCCCAAGGACTCTTATTGGTATAGTGTAGGGTGTTTACCCTGGTGGGGATTGAACCCCAGTCTACAGAGTAGAAGGCAGAGGTGTTAACCACTACACTATCCAACCACTTAAACCAGCTTAATTGAAAATGACTCTGCTTTAACTGAGCATTGCATGTAATTGATGCATATTCCTTTTGGTGTTAATAGTGTTGATATGATATATTTTACTCATGTAAAAATGATGCACACACTGAATTACTGTCAGTGTTTTAGAACATTTACCTGCTATTTTTCACGGTAAAACACCGTATTCTTCATTTTATTGTGAAATCAACTCATTTTGAGATATCTGGTAACACTACGCTGTACTGTTCATAAGGCTACATGAAGCCTACATAAGCCTGTCATGACAACTGACATAGCCCTGCATAAATGTTTATGAGTGCTTAATCCCAATTCAACCAAAGTTAGCTAAAGTAGCCTTTGTGACAGATGACACCTATAAGAATAAGCATTTATAAGCATTTATGTAGGGTTATGTCAGTTTACATGACAAGCGTATGTGGTAGTCCTGTAGTTATGAACAACACCCAACAATAAAGTGTTACCAGATATTTTCTGTCATAAAACCGCAAATTGCTGTGAAGTCGATGTGGGTCTGTAATTCTGTGCACATACAGTGCAAAACATGGTGAATAAATATATTTATTGGTATTTTTTATTAACATATTTATACGTTTATTAAAATTACGTTTTTTTTGTTTTTTTTTTTGTTTTTTTTTAAAGAGGCTCCATATTTTATTGACAGTTTATTACTGTTAGTATAGAGCAGAATAAGCCCTACATCACAGTGATCTTGTGGTGCAGGTCAATGTGGAGTAACAGTAAACAGCTGCAGTTTTACAGTGATTTACTGTTAACCCCTTAAAATCTCAGGCTTATTACACACTAAGGCTTATTATTCAGTAACTACAGGGACTTCAGTGCCAACTGGCTGAGCTGTTCTTAGATTATAGAAGTGTGTAATACAGCTTTGGGCTTGCAGGTGGACCCTGACTATATAAGGGGTTAATATAAAAAAAAAATATATATATATATATAGGCTTCTATAAATTACTGTGAAAGTAATGCAGCTAGTAGACACTCATGTACTGTCATTTTAAAGTGAAATGTCTGTAGAGTGCACGAATAAATTGATGATATATTTTACTCATGTAAAAATGATTCACACACTGGGAATTACTGTCAGTGTTTTACAACATTTACCTGCTATTTTTCACGGTAAAACACCGTATTCTTCATTTTATTGTGAAATCAACTCATTTTGAGATATCTGGTAACACTACGCTGTACTGTTCATAAGGCTACATGAAGCCTACATAAGCCTGTCATGACAACTGACATAGCCCTGCATAAATGTTTGAGTGCTTAATTTTGATCAAAGTTAGCTAAAGTAGCCTTTATGACGGATGGGACCTATAAGAATGAGCGTTTCTCACAGTTAGTTTATCGTTTTTCTATATAATGATCTGGTTTACAGGTCACGCTGATCTGTATTTAATAAAAAGCTCAAACTGGTAAGAAATAAACGTCATGCATGCAAAACTATGGATGATAAAAAAAGCTATAAGATCATTTTATAACTTTTTTTTCCCACAGATTTGCATGCATGCCGTTTATTCCCTACCTGTCTGGAACTTTCCGTCCTGGAGCCGCAGATGTTTATGTGGTGCAGCTTTACAGCTGCTCTTCCATTTGTTCCTCTTTGGGCTTTTTTATTGTATCACTGGTTCCTTTGTTTGTGTGTGCATGTCTTATCAGCCTAAAGTGTGCCACAGCCCAATAGGACAAAGTTCGCTCTATAACAGGGGTGTTGTCGGGGGTGGGGCTGAACTCTGCAGCAGCCAATCAGAATGGCTATTGGAGTAGGTTGGCTCCACCCCCTTACCTGCACTCCAAGTACACTCAGCTTAGCAAAACAAACCACAAAAAGCACCCCGAGCACAACGTGAAGCAGTCAGACTGATCAGATCAGCCGCTCGGTGTGTGTGTGTGTGGGTGTGTATGTGTATGTAAGTGTGTGTGTTGGTTCTCCCTGCTAATTATGCCTGTTTTCAACATGCTTGCAGATTCAGGATCCTTCAGGACGCAGGTAAGACATCTAAGCACAACTTTAAAGTTCAGCCTTTTCTCCAGAGGAGCTTAAACGTGTGAACCCAGACTGCGCAGAAGCTCCATCTCAGTCCACAGGTTTCCTGTGTGCAGGCTTCTTGAGCTTCTTGAGCTTCTTGAGCTTCTTGAGCTTCTTGTGCTTCTTGAGCTTCTTGAGCTTCGTCTGCAATGCACTGCACACACTGTTGCACCCAAAGTATTGCAAGTGACATTAATGCAAATATTTCACATTGTCTGGAGCTCAATGCAATAATACTGCACCCATAAGTGCAGAAGAAGTGGTTCTGCGGCGGTTCCTCAGTAAACAGGGTGCTTATATATAGAACCATTTGGAGCCATAATTGGCTTTCATTAAATAAATGGCCTGAAATAACCCTGAAAGGGTCCGGCTATTGTCATATAGAACCATAACAACACAAAGAACCATTCGAATGCATAAATGGTTCTTTGTGTGATCAAATGCTTCATTCCTATGAAAAAAAAAAATGGCCCTAGATAGCTCTGATAAGGGTTCTGCTGTTCTTGCACAGAGCCATAAGAAGTCAAAGAACCATTTGGATGCATAAATGGCTCAGATGTTTCTTCTTTATGATTGAAAGTCTTAAAAAATGACCCTATGTAGCGCTGAAAGGGTTCTACTACCGTGCCATAGAACCGTAAGAACCCAAAGAGCCTTTTGAAAACATAAACGGTTCTTTACAGGGTTGAATGGTTCTTCTCTCTGATGGAAAACCTGTTGTGTATTTCTGGCCCTGCGTAACGTTAAATGGGTTCTGCTGTCGTTACAAGGAATAGGACCCTTTACATTGAACCTTTACATAGAACCCTTTAAAAAAAGTAGTTCTGCAAGGGTTCTTTAGTTGACACAATGGTTATACAGAACTGTTAGAACTCAAAGAGCCGTTTGAATGCATAGGTAATGCATGGTTCTTGTCTATGATGGAAAACCTGTAATACTGTATATGCCTCTCTAAAGAACCTTTGAAAAACGTTCCTATGTGATGCTAAACGGGTTCTGCTGTTTGTTAAGAATGTTCTGCACATAGTGACTGTTTGGTTGTAGTGTTTGGGTGAGCGCTTTAGTTTACAGTCCAGTAAGTCCTCGGCATTTAATAGATCAGATCAGATTAGATGAAGAGACCCATCCGGGAAGTGAAACACCACATACACACCAGTGAGCACACACACACTAGGGGGCAGTGAGCACACTTGCCCGGAGCGGTGGGCAGCCCTATCCATGGCGCCCGGGGAGCAGTTGGGGGTTAGGTGTCTTGCTCAAGGAGTCCAGCCCTCGTCCACCTGCTTAACTACATTTTAATAGGTAAATAAGTCATATTTACAGTAATATTTTGGACACCTACATATTTTCCATGTGTGCCTATGAGACATATATAGATATATATACATGTGCTGAAACATATAGTATCTTACATAAAGCTAGCAGGCCATTGTATTTGGCAGCACTAATTCTAAGTCATTAAAATAAGAAGTAATTACAAGTAATTGCCCATTAACCCGTAGTTCATACTTTGCAGGTGGAGTAATATGCTGTAAGAAATGTGAGAATACTGAGTAAATCTCAGCAGGCATTGCCTTCTAGCACCAAACGTTGCTCTACCTACCTTTTCACAGAAGCTACTTTCATGTCCAACATGCAGAGCATCGTGCACATAATACCTGTAATGACTGCTTGTTGGCGTGTTTATTACTTGGTACTTACTGAACTGTAAATGAGACACGCTTTGTGTTGGGACAGCATTGCACGCTCAGCATTTTCCGCAGTTTTTTGTTCTGCTACTTTGGCTACAGTGCAGTGACCGCATGCATTTGAGCCTTACCTGCAGTCCAGTTCAGTTCAGTGTCAGTATGCGTTCAGATGAAGGTGCAGAATTACGGAGAGCTCACTTCGCAGGCCTTAATGATGCACTACATGTAGAGACAGTGCATGGTCCAGAAAAGTACTGCCAGGAATACGTGTCCCACAGTGTTGAAGCTGCTCCACCAATTGACCGTAAACGGTTTGGTTACGATCCGGATGGGTGCGAGCGTGCTATAGTTAATAACGGCTGAAACTGCAGATTTGTTATGCATTTATTAATACTAAGACCTATAAATGTGTATAAATCTTTTTCTTCTTAGATATTTACGATGTGACAATAAAAGTGATTCGATTTAATTTGATCCACTGTAAATTATTCAGTATCCACTATGAATTATACACAAACTAGTGTGAATGGTTTAGTTGCTAGTCTAAAATATTCTGTATTTTTTTTACTGCTATGTTGTTTTTGTAAATGTAAATCATTTTGTAAATGAATTATTCACAATCAGCTCTTAATTATTCAGTAACTGCTATGAATTATTCACAATCTACTCTTAATTATTCAGTAACTGCTATGAATTATTCACAATCTACTCTTAATTATTCAGTAACTTCTATGAATTATTCACGATCTACTCTTAATTATTCAGTAACTGCTATAAATTATTCACGATCTACTCTTAATTATTCAGTAACTGCTATGAATTATTCACAATCAACTCTTAATTATTCAGTAACTGCTATGAATTATTCACAATCTACTCTTAATTATTCAGTAACTTCTATGAATTATTCACGATCTACTCTTAATTATTCAGTAACTGCTATAAATTATTCACGATCTACTCTTAATTATTCAGTAACTGCTATGAATTATTCATGATCTACTCTTAATTATTCAGTAACTGCTATGAATTAGTTATTATTTAGAATTATTATTTAGTATTATTTAGTTTATTATTATTAGTTATTATTTAGAATTATTTAGAAAATGATTCAGTAACTATTACAACACCCTTGAAGTTCAGCTAAAGTAATAAAATGCAGGTTTATTATTATTATTGTTGTTGGTATTATTATTGTTATTATTATTATTATTATTATTATTATACTTCCCTGAGCTTTTGCTTTGTTTCGGGCTCTAACTGATGTTTGCTCTGAACCTGCTGCATGTAGTTATGGCTGATGGACAAAGTCGTGTTTACTCCATAAAGCTTTTATTGCTGTTTGCCTCATTCGGTCTGTTGACTTTTATTGCAGGACCGAACGCACAGCCGACGTGTAGATCCAGGTGAGTGACCCAGAGCACAGACCATCACAGAAAACACACTCATACACAATAAAACACACATTCACAGATACCAAAGCATCCACACACACACACACACACACACACACACACACACACACAGCATCGTGGAGTCTTCTGTCTCCTTTGGTTCACTATGATACAGTACAATACTACTACGAATGCGTCTGAAGCCGTTCTGTTCCACAGACAAAAACAAAGACACACCCAGAAACAACAAGACAACATATTACATAAGCACAAATAACACTGCATAACTCCTCCCCCCATTTGTTCTAAACGTCCCGCTGATTGAGCTTTCTGACAGAGGAATGAAGAAGTGATTGCACCTGCAGCGAATCCAAGTAAAAGGCTCTAGCCAGTCTCAGCATGTTGTTATGAGTTTATCGGACTGTCTGCTCTAATGGTCCTCAGTCTTAAAGCCTATTTCCATATTTCCAAGGCCATGTAACACATTTATAATGCATTATCAATACAGGCTTCGTTGGAAGTCTTACTGCAGTCGTCACAGTAGGTCGTGAATGCCACCACTACTGTGACGTCTTCCCTTCTATGACTTCTGCATCAAATCCAGCAGTGAAAAGGGTCTTAAAGTCTGAAAGACTGCTCCAAAGTCTAAAAATGCTCTACTAGATAAAACGAATGGTGCTATTAATGACAGCATGAATTAATAATAATAAAAAAAAGCCCTTTGCCCAACAGATGAGGTTATGCCTGCTGTAACGGTATCATGCAGACCAGGGAACGTTCTGGCTCTGACTGGACAGAAAGGCTGCTATATCAGACTTTTCCTCCAGATGTGTTAATATGAGAAGCCTGGTGGTCGTGAGCCGCGCTGCTTTCAGAAGAAATGCATGCTTTCGGTTTTTAACGGCTGCTGTTCCGTGCAAGTCTGGAGCCTCAGGTCTCCAGAGAGATGCGAACGCTCATGAAAAGGGCAAGATTTTACATGTTACCCTGGGGCTGCAGCCAGAGAGCAGGAATGCGCTGGAAAAATCGCACTGTTTAAACCTTTAGAAGCTTCTTCTGTCGCTTTGCTGCGCTAATTGCATAACTATAACTAAGTACATCCACTGTAGGTCCAAAAGCTTGTAGACACAAACATAAGGGTGTTAAGAGGGAGTTTGAGTTCCTTTACTGTAGTACATGTTGCAACATTGCTGTGAGGATTTGATTGCGCATTAGTGAGGTCAGGTACTGATGTTGGATGGTCAGTTCTGGATCACTCCAGAGAACACAGCTCCACTGCTCCACAACCCGATGCTGCAGGGCTTTACGTTCCTCTAGCCCACGGATAGCACTGGGCATGGTGACCTCAGGCTCATGTGGAGCCTCAATCTATTGATCAATGCTTTTCTATAGAAATTATACAAGCTGTGTGCACAACTGAACCCCTGGAACAGCAATGGGTGCATCTTAAAGTAGCTAAAATTCACTCAATAGAAAGGCTGTCTGGGTTATTGTGGACATATAGTTTAGTTACATACCTAATTATTACATTAATGTTTGATTTATATTCTATATGGACTGGGGGGGGGGGGGGACTCGGTTCTTAGGTGCATCACCGTGCGGATTCTAAACCGATTCACAGATGTCAAAAATCGATTTTTTAAATGTTTAATTTGTACTGTAATGTTGAGGGAACGTAAAAGGCGGAGCTTGGAAGTGGCGGCACATAACAAAAAATGCAAGTGGATGAGCGAGAAATTCATCAGCACCCTCTGCATTAAAACCCAGGTTAGATGAGGAGTCACAACCTAAAAGTCTTGTCCTTTCAACAAAAATCAGACCACCTTGGCAGCCGCAACATTTAGTGCCCAGTATGTGTCAGTGTGTGTGCAAATGTACTAGTACAGGCTAAAAAATATAGAAAAACACACTTTAAGCTTTAGCTGTAGCCGCTTTCCTCCCCTTTCCAACAGAGCGGTTTCCGGTAAAATGTCTCTCAATGTTCGACTGATTTACGAGGCTGAAGTCGCTTCTCTTTCTCCTGCTTCTTGTTTGAATTTTCCCGTTCCACCTTAAGTGATGCCTGCGTCACCTGAACATGAGCGCGGCACCATTTAAGGTGGAACGGGAAAACTCGAAGGAGAAGCAACTTCATCTTTACAACGTTTTAGTGTTCGACAGTCTCTCGTTGCAGATTTCAGCTGCGGTGCTTATAAACACAAATGAGTCCATTCATCTCCAAATGTTCAAGCAAGCGATGTGAAAGCTTCCACCCAAATTGGAAGCGAGTTACAAACTCTGTCGCAACGTTTATTGCCAAGGATTTGGGTCTGTTCGGTGTCGTTAAGAACCAGGGCTTTGATGCTATGCAGACCACTTTGGAGCTGAGACACAGCGTCCCTTCTTGAGCTTATTTTACTGACACTGCAACCCCCCCCCCCCATCTCTCTACCACGAGACCAAGGGTAGGACAGCTGTAATGTGCGGCGTGGACACCCATTGCCACAGGCTCTTATGTGAGTAGCAGCAGCGTCTCATGTTCTCCAAACAAGAGCAGTGAATGAGTCTTCCAGTTCATTTATAGTTCATTATAAATACTTTGATTTAAAAGTACAAAGTCATTAAACAGTGAGAGAAAAAACAAACAGATGCATCGATAATTGTTTTATAATCTCGTTCCAGCCTCTGAATCGTAATCGAATCGAATTGTGAGGTGCCTTGAGATTCCCACCCCTGATATGGACTGGTTCTGATTTTTTCCTCTGCTTTGAGAGACCAGTAAGCTCACATTGGCTAGCACTGTACAGAGCGATGGTGGGAGAGAGGGGACAATTCTACCCACCCAGACAGAGAGAGGACAATTACGCTCCCGTTCACGAGTGGCTTCGGTATCACCGGGAATCAAACATGCATCTTCTGAAGATGGTGCCAGTGGTTCCACCTCTTGGGTGCTCCATACTGTACCGCTCTTTTCTCACTAAATTGAGCACATCAAATCCAGAATCAGGCTGTCTGTCAAAGTGGAATCACACCCATGTGTTGCACTGCTCTCACATTTATATAGAAAGCCTCATTAATCCCGGTCTGGTCTAGTTTTTGCTGTACTTTCTATTAGGATTCTGCTGAAAGGGTTAACAGAGCCTAACTGATCTACTAGCAGGTGAACCAGATGAACCACTAGTGCAGGAATAGTTGAATATTTATTGGCGTGTTACAGTAGAAGTGTAGGCGTGCCTGTAGACACTGTGTCCTGGGGCTACTCCAGCATCAGAAACCAACTACAGTCCCTCCCTCCTTGCGATCTGCCCACTCTCACGCCAGCATTCCAGCTCCTCGCATCCATCACTCAACCTTCTGACAGTACTCAGAACTCATAATTACCCCTAATGTGCCCTCTTCTGAGTTAGCATAGCTTCAAATGCTGCTAGGAGCCATATTTTTTGTGGTGGAACTTGTTCCTGGACTTGAGATGCTTGCTTCATTGCTTCCCTGTTATGCAGTTTATTTGTTGGGCAAAAGTTTGGCAGCCTAATATCTACAACCTGTGGATTTGGGCTGAGTGGGATGGGAGCGGAAAATGTTGGACTCAAATGCAGTTAACTTTGTCACTATGAAATATAGGTGGCTAACTTGAGTGTGTTTTCAAGTGCATACTGTTAAAGATCTGATTGAGAAGGCAGAGGTATGGATATAACTAAGCCAGCTGGCATTATCTAGAACCAGAAACAATGAGAAAATATTTCTCATCTCTCAATGTAACCTCAACAAAGAAATGTGGCACTGTCACAGGATGCCACTGTTGCCAAGTCGGTTTGTGAAATATTTGTCCTGCTAGATCTGCCCTGGACAACTGTAAGTGCTATTATGGTAAAATGGAAGCATCTAAGAGCAAAAACAGCTCAGCCATGAAGTGGAAAACCAAACAAACTCATAATGCAGGGGGCTGTCGAGTGTCGAAGCACATAATGTGTGAATATTGCCAGCCTACAGATTTCCAAACCGTCTCTAGAAGCAAGCATGACCGCGAAGCAAAGCAGCTCCATATGGTTTGACTAGTTTGGTGTGGAGGAACTCCAGTGGCCTCCACTTAGTCCAGACCACAACCCCACTAAACACCTTTAGGATGAACTAGAACGGATATTGTGAGCCAGACCCTCTCGCCCAACGTCAGTGCCTGACATCACAAATGCTCTTTTAACTGAATTTCCACTCCAAAATCTTGTAGGAAGCCTCACAGAAGAGTGGAAGCTGTTAGAGCTGCGAAGGGCGACCAACTCTATATTAATGCCTATGGATTTGAAATTGAATGTCCACCAAGCTCATATAAGTGTGACGGTCAGGTGTCCACAAACTATTGGCCATATAGTGTATATTCCTGTTTATGTGTTTCCATGTTCAAAAGGTACTTTTTGACGCAAACTGAATACAATTCACCAAAATTATTGACACTGTTACATCGTCTATTCTACATGTAAATTAAAAGCAACAACAGCAGTGAAATAATTTTTTAGTAGAGCAGGTTAAACGGCAGAAATAGCCATGTTTTTGCTCCGGCCTTGAAAGGTTAATCAGAAGAAAGTTTCAAGGCTTTCTCTGTAGTCTCTCTCTCTCTCTCTCTCTCTCTCTCTCTCTCTCTCTCTCTCTCTCTCTTTTCTCCCTCTCTCCCTTGGGTCTGCTTACTCATATCTGAGAGCTCTATTGTGCCAAGGGTTCCTCTTTATAAGTGGTTTTGGGAGAAAACAGAAGAAGAAGCTCTCCTTGTAGTATGTTGTCTTGGGCTCTCTGTCTTCTCAGAGGTCCCTTGAGCAAGGTGCAGACACAGGCACAGTTCTCTCTGTAGTGCCGAAAGCCTCTTCAGAGCCGCAGTGTGGGGGGCTGCAGGGGGCCGGCATCTCTACACGTACACATACACAAGCTCCCTGTAACGTTTGCTGTGCTTCTCCGGCTGTGTGCCTCCAATTACTGAGACGCAGCAAGACTTCGATCACTAATTACACCAACATCCAGACTGAAATGCTGATGATTCACTATCTCTCTCAATTCAGCTTCATTCATTAAGCTTTATTGCTCTTAATACCTACATTTAGAGTCGGTTATTCATTCAGTCTAATGAGAAACTGTAGAACGGACTCGGTTTATATCACAATACCTAGATTTAGAGTCGGTTATTCATTCAGCCTAATGAGAAACTGTAGAACTGACTCGGTTTATATCACAATACCTACATTTAGAGTCGGTTATTCATTCAGTCTAATGAGAAACTGTAGAACGGACTCGGTTTATATCACAATACCTACATTTAGAGTCGGTTATTCATTCAGCCTAATGAGAAACTGTAGAACGGACTCGGTTTATATCACAATACCTACATTTAGAGTCGGTTATTCATTCAGTCTAATGAGAAACTGTAGAACGGACTCGGTTTATATCACAATACCTACATTTAGAGTCGGTTATTCATTCAGTCTAATGAGAAACTGTAGAACAGACTCGGTTTATATCACAATACCTACATTTAGAGTCGGTTATTCATTCAGCCTAATGAGAAACTGTAGAACGGACTCGGTTTATATCACAATACCTACATTTAGAGTCGGTTATTCATTCAGTCTAATGAGAAACTGTAGAACGGACTCGGTTTATATCACAATACCTACATTTAGAGCCGGTTATTCATTCAGCCTAACGAGAAACTGTAGAACGGACTCGGTTTATATCACAATACCTACATTTAGAGTCGGTTATTCATTCAGCCTAATGAGAAACTGTAGAACGGACTCGGTTTATATCACAATACCTACATTTAGAGTCGGTTATTCATTCAGCCTAATGAGAAACTGTAGAACGGACTCGGTTTATATCACAATACCTACATTTAGAGTCGGTTATTCATTCAGTCTAATGAGAAACTGTAGAACAGACTCGGTTTATATCACAATACCTACATTTAGAGCCGGTTATTCATTCAGTCTAATGAGAAACTGTAGAACGGACTCGGTTTATATCACAATACCTACATTTAGAGTCGGTTATTCATTCAGTCTAATAAGAAACTGTAGAACAGACTCGGTTTATATCACAATACCTACATTTAGAGTCGGTTATTCATTCAGCCTAATGAGAAACTGTAGAACGGACTCGGTTTATATCACAACACCTACATTTAGAGTCGGTTATTCATTCAGTCTAATGAGAAACTGTAGATCAGACTCGGTTTATATCACAATACCTACATTTAGAGTCGGTTATTCATTCAGCCTAATGAGAAACTGTAGAACGGACTCGGTTTATATCACAATACCTACATTTAGAGTCGGTTATTCATTCAGCCTAATGAGAAACTGTAGAACGGACTCGGTTTATATCACAATACCTACATTTAGAGTCGGTTATTCATTCAGCCTAATGAGAAACTGTAGAACAGACTCGGTTTATATCACAATACCTACATTTAGAGTCGGTTATTCATTCAGCCTAATGAGAAACTGTAGAACGGACTCGGTTTATATCACAATACCTACATTTAGAGTCGGTTATTCATTCAGCCTAATGAGAAACTGTAGAACGGACTCGGTTTATATCACAATACCTACATTTAGAGTCTGTTATTCATTCAGCCTAATGAGAAACTGTAGAACGGACTCGGTTTATATCACAATACCTACATTTAGAGTCGGTTATTCATTCAGCCTAATGAGAAACTGTAGAACGGACTCGGTTTATATCACAATACCTACATTTAGAGTCTGTTATTCATTCAGTCTAATGAGAAACTGTAGAACGGACTCGGTTTATATCACAATACCTACATTTAGAGTCGGTTATTCATTCAGCCTAATGAGAAACTGTAGAACGGACTCGGTTTATATCACAATACCTACATTTAGAGTCGGTTATTCATTCAGCCTAATGAGAAACTGTAGAACGGACTCGGTTTATATCACAATACCTACATTTAGAGTCTGTTATTCATTCAGTCTAATGAGAAACTGTAGAACGGACTCGGTTTATATCACAATACCTACATTTAGAGTCGGTTATTCATTCAGTCTAATGAGAAACTGTAGAACGGACTCGGTTTATATCACAATACCTACATTTAGAGTCGGTTATTCATTCAGTCTAATGAGAAACTGTAGAACGGACTCGGTTTATATCACAATACCTACATTTAGAGCCGGTTATTCATTCAGCCTAATGAGAAACTGTAGAACAGACTCGGTTTATATCACAATACCTACATTTAGAGTCGGTTATTCATTCAGTCTAATGAGAAACTGTAGAACAGACTCGGTTTATATCACAATACCTACATTTAGAGTCGGTTATTCATTCAGCCTAATGAGAAACTGTAGAACGGACTCGGTTTATATCACAATACCTACATTTAGAGTCGGTTATTCATTCAGCCTAATGAGAAACTGTAGAACGGACTCGGTTTATATCACAATACCTACATTTAGAGTCGGTTATTCATTCAGCCTAATGAGAAACTGTAGAACGGACTCGGTTTATATCACAATACCTACATTTAGAGTCGGTTATTCATTCAGCCTAATGAGAAACTGTAGAACGGACTCGGTTTATATCACAATACCTACATTTAGAGCCGGTTATTCATTCAGCCTAATGAGAAACTGTAGAACAGACTCGGTTTATATCACAATACCTACATTTAGAGTCGGTTATTCATTCAGCCTAATAAGAAACTGTAGAACGGACTCGGTTTATATCACAATACCTACATTTAGAGTCGGTTATTCATTCAGCCTAATGAGAAACTGTAGAACGGACTCGGTTTATATCACAATACCTACATTTAGAGTCGGTTATTCATTCAGCCTAATGAGAAACTGTAGAACGGACTCGGTTTATATCACAATACCTACATTTAGAGTCGGTTATTCATTCAGCCTAATGAGAAACTGTAGAACGGACTCGGTTTATATCACAATACCTACATTTAGAGTCGGTTATTCATTCAGCCTAATGAGAAACTGTAGAACGGACTCGGTTTATATCACAATACCTACATTTAGAGCCGGTTATTCATTCAGTCTAATGAGAAACTGTAGAACGGACTCGGTTTATATCACAATACCTACATTTAGAGTCGGTTATTCATTCAGCCTAATGAGAAACTGTAGAACAGACTCGGTTTATATCACAATACCTACATTTAGAGCCGGTTATTCATTCAGCCTAATGAGAAACTGTAGAACGGACTCGGTTTATATCACAATACCTACATTTAGAGTCGGTTATTCATTCAGCCTAACGAGAAACTGTAGAACGGACTCGGTTTATATCACAATACCTACATTTAGAGTCGGTTATTCATTCAGTCTAATGAGAAACTGTAGAACGGACTCGGTTTATATCACAATACCTACATTTAGAGTCGGTTATTCATTCAGTCTAATGAGAAGCTGTAGAACGGACTCGGTTTATATCACAATACCTACATTTAGAGTCGGTTATTCATTCAGTCTAATGAGAAACTGTAGAACGGACTCGGTTTATATCACAATACCTACATTTAGAGCCGGTTATTCATTCAGTCTAATGAGAAACTGTAGAACAGACTCGGTTTATATCACAATACCTACATTTAGAGTCGGTTATTCATTCAGTCTAATGAGAAACTGTAGAACGGACTCGGTTTATATCACAATACCTACATTTAGAGTCGGTTATTCATTCAGTCTAATGAGAAACTGTAGAACGGACTCGGTTTATATCACAATACCTACATTTAGAGTCGGTTATTCATTCAGTCTAATGAGAAACTGTAGAACGGACTCGGTTTATATCACAATACCTACATTTAGAGTCGGTTATTCATTCAGTCTAATGAGAAACTGCAGAACGGACTCGGTTTATATCACAATACCTACATTTAGAGTCGGTTATTCATTCAGTCTAATGAGAAACTGTAGAACGGACTCGGTTTATATCACAATACCTACATTTAGAGCTGGTTATTCATTCAGCCTAATGAGAAACTGTAGAACGGACTCGGTTTATATCACAATACCTACATTTAGAGCCAGTAATGTTGATTTCCCAGTTTACAATGCTTCTGAACTGGACTTTGTTGGTGTACCTGGGCAATCAAATCAGGCTGGCATCAGCAAATGTGTCAGCATGCTAATATTAGCTCCATCACACAACACAAAGTCCACTATTATGTTATATTAGGCCAGTGCTGATCTTTAGGTTGGTGAGTTTAGGATTAAAGTTGGGTTTGGTGGAGCAGCACACTGATGGCCTGTATCACTCACATGTGACCCATTTAACACGTCAGCGTACAGTGTGGTAACCTGCTCTTCTGGTACTTCACTCTCACTGTCACAGCTGGGATTATATTTCTCTAGACACAAGACAAAATATGCTCCTCATCTTCTCTCAGTCTCAGCTACCAGACCGAAAAACCTGTTTCTGTCCCACACAGACACGATAACTCCTTCTCGTTTGTCTCACCTCTGCGGTGCTTTAGCAGTGTTTCGTTTGGTGTGGGGCAAGTTTACCGCAAACGTAGCTGATCAGCCAAGACGTGTTTGTTGTCTGAGGAAACATCAACCAATGGGGTTGTTTGACTTACAAATGGTAAAATATGTCGGCATTAAATAAATAAATTGGTTCACGTACATTTGCACAATGAAAGGAATAGCATGACTTTTTGCTGAGTATACTGACTACATTTGACTGAATAAACACGAGTGGCTTATTTAAATGAAGTTCATACACCAGTTTATTTATTCGTTTTTTTTTGTAATGTAAAACTGGGAAGGCGCTCTTACTCTGACTTCATATCTACAGTCTTAAAAATAAAAGATGCCGCACAAATATAATAAAAGAACCACTGTTTTTGTAACAAACCTTGTCGAAAAAGAGATGAGGGTGAATGTGAAGAACCTTTACATCATGGAAAGATTCTATTCCAGTATAAAGGCTCTTCCTAGAATTCCTAGTTTTTACAATTTTTTTCAGCTTTGAAGAGGTTCTCCACAACCACACTTCTCAATTGAAAGAAGTTCTACGAAGAACCATCCATTGAGAGGTCGTTTGGGGAACCAAAAGTGGTTCTTCCATGGTATTGCATGAAAAACCCTTTTAGGTACCTTTATTGAGAGTGAACAATGGTAGTGAAGCGCCACATCTCTGGTTACATATCAAGAGATGGATCATTGACGTCAGCTGGCTGGCTTGTTGATAACAGTGCTCCCTTGTTTATTGAGGTGTACATGTTTTTTCCACGTAGTATCTCGAGTGCTTGGAAGTCGAAAGTGATGTAATTCCAGGCTCCCAGTCGAACGCAGTCATAGCTACGCAGCATGCTTTTGTTCATGGTAGATTCCATTAATTGTTGGCTGCTTTACCCTTTAAAAACTTCTGCTTCAGCTGATTGACTACATTGAAGATCAGCGTCTATAGAGGATCTGTAAAAAATGGTGTTCTTTGTTAATTATGACAATAATAATAATAATAATAATAATAATTATCAATGTTTTTCCTACTCTCAGGCTTACCGAAGATGCTGGCTATAAGGAATTACCACGGTATTCCCATCCCCATGTGTGGCCCCGCCCTCAATATTACACAAGGCGACATCATCGAGTTGATCAGAGCGGATCTACACAGCACCTGGTGGCAGGTCAGAAGCTTCCCTTCATCCTCCCATGTGATGTATGACGTAAATATACATTCCTGCTCACCTGCTCACAGGAGAACATCAGTGACAAGAGCGGTTTTCGTTCTAAGATCTGCTGTCAGCTACGTGAGATACTAATGCCACAAACCTATAACTTGGGAGCGAAAAAAGGCTCTGAACCGCCCACTTTCTTCACTGTTTAGAGACCAAACGAGTAACACTTTCCATGAATGTCACGTTTGTAAGCATCTATAAACACATTCATGAAATGTTATAATGCATTCATAAGGCCTTATAAACACAGCTATAAATACTTATAAAAATGCATTACATCTTATAGCTATGCTTATTATGCATTATGAACTGTTAACATAATGCATTATAACTACTGTTCATAACAAATTATAAGAGCTCATAAGCTGTATTTGCCCACTCTAAGTAAAATGAAATGTGTACTGGACTAAAGCCGCCTCCAGGGTTAAGACTGAGGCTTCAAGTTGAAGAATTTACTGAAACTCAGTGTTTCACCCAATGTGGGAAAGTCAATGTGCACCACTGTTAATGTTCACCACTGTTAATGTTCACCACTGTTAATGTGCACCACTGTTAATGTTCACCACTGTTAATGTGCACCACCGTTAGCCTGGCACTGACTTAACACTGCATATCCAGTAGAACACCAGCAGAAATCAGCATCACTGTACTGTACTGTAGTGTAGTGCAGTGTTACAGAGTGAAGGGTTCTAGCGCTTGACATTAGAACCAGTGAGGGAACAAAATTACAATGACAGCTTGACTATCTCACCCCTCACTCTCCAGGCCTTCACTCCACAGTGACTTCATGCTCAGTGTGATGCCAGAGGGGGTTCAGGGGAGGGGCTGATGGGTACCTGGTTTGCTGTGATGTAATGTAGTGTAGCATTTAAAGTGAGACGCTGGGTAAGAAAAGCTCACTGTAGCAGTGATTCTAGGCTGGACGGCCTGTTTGGAGCATCGGAATATTCAGGACTGAAACCCCGAAATGCCCTAAAAGCAGTAACTGCGAGATTATATAATACTGGAAATCTCAGGGTGTAAATGAACTTCAATAAACGTTTACTTTATGGTTTCCAAGCTGGGACTGACTTCTCTGGCATTGACAGTAGAACAAGTTATTAACACCATTTATAATGCATTATATTAGTGTAATTAGCGTAATTCATTTTTATAAAGATTTATAACCATGTTTATAATGCCATTTTAACATGTTATAAATGTGTTTGTAGATGCTTACAGAAGTGACATTCATAGAAAGTGTTACCAAAGCACATTCCTCAACAAACCAAACATAATCGCATCATGTGCTCCAGGTCTTCTTCCAGTCCATCAGAAACATCATGGCCTGCAATCCATTCCTTGCTGATAAACATGTGGACTGTTGGGATCTGTAGTGTTAGTGAAATAATCAAATAATCGATCATTATAAGCAATGAATGACATCGTAAATGTGCATTTAGTGTATTTATATGAAATGTTAATAAGATTATGTGTCAATTATTGTTTTTTGACTTTTAAATATTATTTCAATATTAATGCATTGTAATATCTCAGTTGCTATCCCAGGTGGTTGCTAAGTTGTTCCTAGGCCAATGCTATGTTATCCCAGGTCGTTGCTGAGGAGGTGTTAAGCCAGTGCTATGTTATCCCAGCTAGTTGCTGAGGAGTTGTTAAGCCAATACTATGGTATCCCAGGTGGTTGCTAAGTTGTTGCTAGGCCATTGCTATGTTATCCCAGGTTGCTGCTAAGGAGTTGCTATGCCAGTGCTATGTTATCCCAGGTAGTTGCTGAGGAGTTTTTAAGCCAATGTTATGGTATCCCAGGTGGTTGCTAAGTTGTTGCTAGGCCATTGCTATCTTATCCCAGGTCGCTGCTAAGGAGTTGCTATGCCAGTGCTATGGAATCCCAGGTGGTTGCTAAGGTGTTGCTAGGCCACTGTTATGGTAACCAGGTGATTTCTAATATGTGTATGTATATATATAAATGTATGTATATATAATGTATGTCAGTCTGTATGTAATGTCTATAAGGGTTAATATGAAATATGATGTCCTTTGTCTCAGATAGGTTTGGGAAAAATGCATAGTGTTTAAATGTATTGGGGTTTTTTTTACAAATAAAATGTTAATAACAATGGTTTTGCCTTAGAGGGTCTCTGAGAGTTAAATATACAGGCAGAATAAACGATTCCGGTTGCTTGGCCACTTGCCCAGTCACATTCTGACCTGCATGGCTAATGCTTGTGCTCCTGCCAGGCCTTTCTGCTGAGTCTGTGTGCAGGTTGCATGCTAATGGCAGGTATTAAAGGAGCATCTATAGCAGGTGTGTGTACCATTCTGAGTGTGACAGGCTATGTAGCAGCGCCTGATTCCCTCCCTTTGTCAACACTCAGCGCTGTTGATGCAAGCTGTTTGTCTCTCTGGCTCTCTGAGATAGCACACGCCGCCCACCGAGTTTACGCACAGGCACGCAACGCACGGGAAAGACACAGAGCATTTTTCAGCAGGCTGTCATTTGGGCGGACACACTCCCTAAGCAGATGATGCGGTTCGATGCCTGGCACCTCCTATCAAAACAATGCCATGCTCCTGCGCACGTGGCGCAATAATGTGGGTGATGGCATTCGCTTTCCGAAAACACTGAGGTGAGCAGGTGTGGCCGCATTTACTTCAGTTCAGCTCATATTTACTGTCAGCAAACCAGCACACGAGTGTAGAAGGAGAAGCCTGCTTTGATATTCACTTGCAGTAAACATTCAACCATGCCAAGCAGGAAGTGCTGCATAATGCATCAGGCACTGGACGTGCAATATAACAATAACAAGAAGTAGAAGATAAGAATGTTAATAGTAAAACAAAGAACTGATAACACCAAACAGTGCCATAACAGTTTAAAAGTGCCATACAGTGTTCATATGATCCACGATACGGCTTCTACTGTTTCATTTAAAAAGCTCTATAATGTTCATATGATCCACACAGTCGCTCTGACAGACTGTAATACACTACAGGAAGCGTAGGGGGCGATACGGCTTCTACTGTTTCATTTAAAAAGCTCTATAATGTTCATATGATCCACACAGTCGCTCTGACAGACTGTAATACACTACAGGAAGCGTAGGGGGCGATACGGCTTCTACTGTTTCATTTAAAAAGCTCTATAATGTTCATATGATCCACACAGTCGCTCTGACAGACTGTAATACACTACAGGAAGCGTAGGGGGCGATACGGCTTCTACTGTTTCATTTAAAAAGCTCTATAATGTTCATATGATCCACACAGTCGCTCTGACAGACTGTAATACACTACAGGAAGCGTAGGGGGCGATACGGCTTCTACTGTTTCATTTAAAAAGCTCTATAATGTTCATATGATCCACACAGTCGCTCTGACAGACTGTAATACACTACAGGAAGCGTAGGGGGCGATACGGCTTCTACTGTTTCATTTAAAAAGCTCTATAATGTTCATATGATCCACACAGTCGCTCTGACAGACTGTAATACACTACAGGAAGCGTAGGGGGCGATACGGCTTCTACTGTTTCATTTAAAAAGCTCTATAATGTTCATATGATCCACACAGTCGCTCTGACAGACTGTAATACACTACAGGAAGCGTAGGGGGCGATACGGCTTCTACTGTTTCATTTAAAAAGCTCTATAATGTTCATATGATCCACACAGTCGCTCTGACAGACTGTAATACACTACAGGAAGCGTAGGGGGCGATACGGCTTCTACGGTTTCATTTAAAAAGCTCTATAATGTTCATATGATCCACACAGTCGCTCTGACAGACTGTAATACACTACAGGAAGCGTAGGGGGCGATACGGCTTCTACTGTTTCATTTAAAAAGCTCTATAATGTTCAAATGATCCACACAGTCGCTCTGACAGACTGTAATACACTACAGGAAGCGTAGGGGGCGATACGGCTTCTACTGTTTCATTTAAAAAGCTCTATAATGTTCATATGATCCACACAGTCGCTCTGACAGACTGTAATACACTACAGGAAGCGTAGGGGGCGATACGGCTTCTACTGTTTCATTTAAAAAGCTCTATAATGTTCATATGATCCACACAGTCGCTCTGACAGACTGTAATACACTACAGGAAGCGTAGGGGGCGATACGGCTTCTACTGTTTCATTTAAAAAGCTCTATAATGTTCATATGATCCACACAGTCGCTCTGACAGACTGTAATACACTACAGGAAGCGTAGGGGGCGATACGGCTTCTACGTTTTCATTTAAAAAGCTCTATAATGTTCATATGATCCACACAGTCGCTCTGACAGACTGTAATACACTACAGGAAGCGTAGGGGGCGATACGGCTTCTACTGTTTCATTTAAAAAGCTCTATAATGTTCAAATGATCCACACAGTCGCTCTGACAGACTGTAATACACTACAGGAAGCGTAGGGGGCGATACGGCTTCTACTATTTCATTTAAAAAGCTCTATAATGTTCATATGATCCACACAGTCGCTCTGACAGACTGTAATACACTACAGGAAGCGTAGGGGGCGATACGGCTTCTACTGTTTCATTTAAAAAGCTCTATAATGTTCATATGATCCACACAGTCGCTCTGACAGACTGTAATACACTACAGGAAGCGTAGGGGGCGATACGGCTTCTACTGTTTCATTTAAAAAGCTCTATAATGTTCATATGATCCACACAGTCGCTCTGACAGACTGTAATACACTACAGGAAGCGTAGGGGGCGATACGGCTTCTACTGTTTCATTTAAAAAGCTCTATAATGTTCATATGATCCACACAGTCGCTCTGACAGACTGTAATACACTACAGGAAGCGTAGGGGGCGATACGGCTTCTACTGTTTCATTTAAAAAGCTCTATAATGTTCATATGATCCACACAGTCGCTCTGACAGACTGTAATACACTACAGGAAGCGTAGGGGGCGATACGGCTTCTACTGTTTCATTTAAAAAGCTCTATAATGTTCATATGATCCACACAGTCGCTCTGACAGACTGTAATACACTACAGGAAGCGTAGGGGGCGATACGGCTTCTACTGTTTCATTTAAAAAGCTCTATAATGTTCATATGATCCACACAGTCGCTCTGACAGACTGTAATACACTACAGGAAGCGTAGGGGGCGATACGGCTTCTACTGTTTCATTTAAAAAGCTCTATAATGTTCATATGATCCACACAGTCGCTCTGACAGACTGTAATACACTACAGGAAGCGTAGGGGGCGATACGGCTTCTACTGTTTCATTTAAAAAGCTCTATAATGTTCATATGATCCACACAGTCGCTCTGACAGACTGTAATACACTACAGGAAGCGTAGGGGGCGATACGGCTTCTACTGTTTCATTTAAAAAGCTCTATAATGTTCATATGATCCACACAGTCGCTCTGACAGACTGTAATACACTACAGGAAGCGTAGGGGGCGATACGGCTTCTACTGTTTCATTTAAAAAGCTCTATAATGTTCATATGATCCACACAGTCGCTCTGACAGACTGTAATACACTACAGGAAGCGTAGGGGGCGATACGGCTTCTACTGTTTCATTTAAAAAGCTCTATAATGTTCATATGATCCACACAGTCGCTCTGACAGACTGTAATACACTACAGGAAGCGTAGGGGGCGATACGGCTTCTACTGTTTCATTTAAAAAGCTCTATAATGTTCATATGATCCACACGGTCACTCTGACAGACTGTAATACACTACAGGAAGCGTAGGGGGCGATACGGCTTCTACTGCTTCATTTAAAAAGCTCTATAATGTTCATATGATCCACACAGTCGCTCTGACAGACTGTAATACACTACAGGAAGCGTAGGGGGCGATACGGCTTCTACTGTTTCATTTAAAAAGCTCTATAATGTTCATATGATCCACACAGTCGCTCTGACAGACTGTAATACAGTACAGGAAGCGTAGGGGGCGATATGGCTTCAGTGTTCTGAAAACACTGCTAGACCTGGTAGTCTTGGCAAACTTGGACACATAGTAGCCATGGTAACTACTGTACCCAGGCAACCCTGATGCCTGGCAGTCTTGGTAATGATAACCATGGCACCCATGCTCAATCCTGATAGAACTGATAGGTCTGATAGCCTTGGTAATCTTAATCTTAATCTTAGTAGCCCTGGAAACACTGCTAACCTTGATAGCATAATAGCTCTTGTAATTATGATACCCCTAGTAACCCTGATAACACTAGTAAACCTGGTAGCCCTATGGCATCACTGTTAACCCTGGCAACACTGGTAGGCCTTGTAGTTGCCCTTGTAACCCTGATAACCTTGATAACATAGCTTTTTTTACCATGATACCCCGGTGGCCTAGATGACATAGTAGTAACTAAGGCACAACTGATAACAATGGAAGCAATGGTAGGCCTGTTATCAAGGTTATTAGGATTACTAGGGCAACTACCAGGCCTATAGCATCCCTGATAACAATGGTAGGAACCCTGACAACCCTGTTATGTCTGGTAGCCTTGATGACATAGTTGTAACTGTGGCACCCCTGGTGTCAATGGTAACACTGTTTGTCACGATAACCGTAGTAACCAACATAGTAGCCCTCATGACTCTGGTAACACTGGAAGGCCTGGTAGGCTTTCTCATTTTAGCATAGTTGCCCTGGCAACCCTCATAACCTTGATAACATTGTAGCTTTTTTACCATGATACCTTTAGTAACCCAGACAAGACTCGTAAATCTGGTTGCCTGGCAGACATAGTAGTAACTATGATGTCCTTGGTAACAATGATAACACTTGTAGGACTGTGAGTCATGATAGCTCTTGTACCCAGCATAGTAGCCCTAGTGACCCTAGTAACACTGGAAGACCTGGTACCCTGATGACATACTATCTCTGGCAACCCTGGCACCCATAGTGGCCTTGATAACAGTGATAGGCCCGGTAGCCTTGGTAACTTTGACAACACAGTAGTTCAATTAAGTACCATTGTAGAATTGGCAGGCCTTGAAACCTTAGCGACCTTGATGACATAGTGTCCCTGGGAACCATAGCAGCTCGAGTAGCCTGAAAGCCCTGATAGTCCCAGTATTCCTGGCAACCCTGGTTACCCTGTTTGTCCTGGCAACTCTGGTAAGATATAGACAGTTCTTCCCTCAGTGGAAGCAGACAGACACAATCCATTGCTCTAATTCTATTTCACCCCTTAAGCTGCATAGACTAACATTGTTAGAAGTTTTAACGTGCCTATCTCAGTTTTGGCCAACAGATGAGGCCCAACCCGAGCACTGGTGAAACATCATTACACTAAACGTATCACTGCCACTTAAGTATCGCTTTACAAATCAGGTTAGTTTGAAGAAGATGGGCGCAGATGAGACTTCCGGGAGCTTTTAGCTTCTCCCAGTAGGACTATCTGAAGAAAGACACAACACAGTCTTGTATTAATGGATAACATAAGCTGGACATGATGATGCATGATTGTGTCAAAGTAGAATCAAGTTTAGCTTCATTTGTTACTGTATCTCCTGCAGTAATGCCTGATATTGCGCATCATGGAGCAATCATCAAATTGATTCACGGATCAGTGAAGCGGAATCTCAGGAATAGGGCCACTTTATTGTTAAACAGGGACTTATTTATCGTATACTCTTCTTTTATAAAGCTATGGACGTTCTCCCGTCCAGTTTTTGATCAGATATCATTGTAAAAGAAGAGTTCCCTCCATAACCCCAAAGTAACTTAAAATGAATGAAATCCAGTAGGAACCAGCTGGCCTGCCCTTATAATACTGCTTGTCTCCCATTCTTTATTAGCTTACCATTTTCATGGGCTATTCCTTTAATAATAAACAAACCCCGGTTCTTCTGGCAGATGAAAGAGAAAAATATGCCCAACCCCTCATTACTCTGTTCACAAGTACAGCATTTAATTACTTAAGCATGAAAAAGAGAGTTATTATCAAGTAGAGGCCCCCATTCCGCCTCCCCCACTTTCTGCTCTCGCACTAAATGAATAGCGCCCTCCACTACGTGCTAATTGTTGCTGAATTATTGAGAAGGAGTTGCCCAGCTGAACTTAATGTAATTATCTCCTTTACTTGCAGGGCAAAGTCTTGACGACGAGAGAGGTTGGATTCTTTCCAAGCGACGCTGTGAAGCCCTGCCCATGTGTGAGTGTGAATTCAATTAATCGCTTTGTTTAGTCTACAGACTACAGATGAGTGCAGATTAGCATACAGGTTCTGTGTTCATTCGTTGTACATTCTTAGAGCTAATTTTATTAAATACACGTGGAACAAAACGTTGTAGCGCCATAATGGTAACTTTACAGGAGACGGGAAAAACATACTTTACTTTTAATGTAAGTCAATGGTTGTTGCTTGTTAACACAAATAGCTAATCAGCCAATCACACGGCCGCAACTCACTGCATTTAAGCATGTGGAGGTGGTCAAGAGAACTTGCTGAAGTGCAGATCGAGCATCAGAACGGGGAAGAAAGGGGATTTAAGGGGCTTTGAACGTGGCGTGGTTGTTGGTGCCAGACGGGCTGGTCTGAGTATTTCAGAAACTGCTGATCTACTGGGATTTTCACACACAACCATCTCTAGGGTTTACAGAGAACGGTCCGAAAAAGAGGAAATATCCAGTGAGTGGTCAGTTGTGTGGACGAAAATGCCTTGTTGATGTGAGAGGTCAGAGGAGAATGGGCAGACTGGTTCCAGATGATAGAAAGGCAGCAGGAACTCAAATAACCAACCAGAATCTCTGAGGAACGTTTCCAACACCTTGTTGAAAGTGTGCCATGAAGAATTAAGGCAGTTCTGAAGGCAAAAGGGGGTCCAGCCTTGTGTGTATTTGTGTGTGTTGCAGTATTGTATTGTTTATCTTTCCTATGTTCTTATCTGCGGGGTCACTGGCAATTTCTTGAGTAAACACACGGCAGCAGGTGTGTTTTTTTTATCGGCTCTTTTCCTCGGAATACTGCAGCGTCACCTGCATGCGGCACTGTGACATTCCCGTCGTTCAGGTCTGTCTGTCTGTCTGCGGTGATTGATTGTTATGATACGCCAGTGCGAAGGTAAAAGTAGCTGCAGGAAATGGTTGGGCGTAATTAGAAAAACCAAACGAATGAGTCTGCAAACTGAAGAGGAAGCTGGTGCCAAAAACGCAGATCCGTTCCCGCAGGAGGAAAACAAATTCATGAGGGTGATTTCAAAATGGGTGGGATTTCGAGAACGAGGCCCTCCTGAGAGCGTTCATACATTCTCGGCTTTGTTTCTGTCTTCTAGGCTAAACCGATTGATTATTCTCCACAGCCCTGGTGAGTTCAGAGGGTTTTTATACCATCACTTTTGATTCCCGTTTTGTGTTATTTGCTCAGAAATAGAGAGAAAAGAGAGAAATCAGATGAACAGATGGAAAACACCTGGATTAAATAGTCATATCAAAAATATTTCCATCATTATTTCTATTATAGTCTTTACAATTCTTATCATTATTACAACTAACAACAACATGATTAAAGTCAGTTGTAATACTTTGCTTGTAAGTGTTCATTTGTTTACGCTGGAGTGTGCAGTTACTACATTATGGGTCAATGTAGTTCTACAGTATCGGTCAGAGCGGTTCTACACTGCAGGTCAATGCAATGCTACATTACTGTGACCCCCGTTCAGGTTCGCGGGCCGCATGCAGCGTCTGGAGGCGGAGGCGGAGCTGGTGAACAGGAAGAACAGCACGTACCTGGTGAGGCATCGAGGCCACGACAGTAATGAGTACGCCATCAGCATCAAGTGAGTTACCATGGTTACCGTGGTTTTATGCCCTGAGCCTCGTTGTTCAGTGCACACACTGCTAGTCACGTCATCGTGTGTAACTCAAAGAGCGCTTGAACATCTTACGAGCCTGCATTCCTAATGTAATAATGCTATTATAACCGACGTGGCGCACATTAACTCTTAGCACCATCATCTAACGAATGTGACTGTAGATTAATTAAGTAGCAGTTTTTTGAGCTAATTCTGAAGCTTTGGCCTCAAGGCTCCCAAGAACTTCACGAATGACGTTATTGCGGCAAATCCACTCATGTTTTGAGCTCCGTAATGCAGGGTAGGCCATCTCTTTAGTGACAGTGGCCTGTGCTGGAGCCTCTTTTCTGCGGTTAGCACCAAATGGTACAGTCCATCGAGGACCAGCGACGACCCCAACCAGGATGAAATGGATGTTGTTTGAACAGAGCAAGAGTAGGGCAGCTTGAGACCATCACAAAATAGGTAACAGTAGTTATTAATCTTTACTGGTGCCGCTCTCCACTCGACTCTGTAGATCAAATGCAGTTTGGTTACTTGCATGTGACTTAGTTAATTGTAGCACTTTGCATTGTAATGCAAAGGTAAATATTACATATTGACTATCACCAAGGCCCAGTACCCATTTGGTATTTTTACCCCTACCCCTTGTTCTTAAGTGTTGCCCCTTGTTCCTGAGCTACAGGGCAGTGGTTGAGATCTCGTTGGAATTTTCCCGTTCCACCTTAAATGGAGCAGCAGTTACATTCTGGCGCTTCAGGCGTCAGAACTGCTGGACTATTTAAGGTGGAACAGGAGAATTAGCTAGATAGCTACCGAGACATCAGCATAGTACTAGTCATTTTTATGCTTGTTGTGAAGAAAAACGACCAAAATCCACTGAAACCACATTAAACTAAGATAAAACTGTGTTTATTGCATTTTTAGCTGTGAATTCTCACATTTGTGGGTTTCTTGGTCTCTCGTTCAGCGTCTTGCCGGATTTTCGTTTTTTTCTCATGACACACTGTTGGGAGCCTCTGAAAAACCTCCGCTTGAGGGGTCATGTAGCCCCAACACTTCGCCCTCCCCCTCTATCTCAACAAGAATCAGGACCCCCACCCCTAGATGTGAACGCACAAAACAGAGGGGTAATGGTGAGGGGCGAAATGGCATTGAGCCCAACTGTTAGATAATGATTAAGTTGTTATTTACTAGGACCTGTATTTAAGTTAAGTGATACTTTTTTAATCCCACAAACGGGGAAATTCCACCTCCGCATTTAACCCCTCCGTGAAGTGAAGCACCACATACACACTAGTGAATACACACACTAGGGGGCAGTGAGCACACTTGCCCGGAGCGGTGGGCAGCCCTATCCACGGCGCCCGGGGAGCAGTTGGGGGTTAGGTGTCTTGCTCAAGGACACCTCAGTCATGGACTGTCGGCTCTGGGGGTCAAACCGGCGACCTTCCGGTCACAGGACCAGTTCCCTAACCTCTAGCCCACAACTGCCCCATTAGAAAATATAAAAAAAATATTAATTATGACCAGAATATGTGGACGTGGTTATCATATATATCAAGTAAACGTCCACTTATAGATCACTCTAACCCATTATACCAACCTAATTCAGCCTAATGAGCAGTGCTGGAGTGGTAAGTGTGGACCACTCCGCTGTTTTCTTCAGAACACACTGACATCCTGTGATCTCCTCGTGCTCTCAGATACTCCCAGTCCACTAAGCCTGCCGTCCCACTAGGGCTGAGGTGATAATTACCTGAGTGTGCAAGTGTGCCGGACTGGAACTGCAGAGCAGACGCCAGAACACGCAATCCCTCCAAAAATTCAAAGAACCTGCCTTAGGAAATCTACTGAAACCAACAATAGCTCCCTTTTTCTTCACCAGCAGAGCAGCCAGTCGGGAGATTAGCGGAGAAATTTCAAATTCCAATCCGAATCCCTTTGCATTTCAATTAACAATGGACCCACTTATTGGATTTTTCCTCAGCTATTCAGTATGAATTAGGCATGTGATTAGCAGGCTTACCGATCCAGGCCTGTTTGAGGAGCTGGGTTTGTTCAGAACATCACAGAGAACAACATGAGAGAGAGAGAGAGAGAGGACTGAGTGACCACTGTGTAAAGAAAACTCCAGAAAAGAAAGGTTATGTGGTCACTTCTCCTTTATTCCCAAACATATTAGCACGACGGCCGGTCAATACATAAAAGAGTGCTACAGCTTTAAGGAACACTGGCTAGAACTCTGACAATAGATCAACAGTAATAACATCTATAGTGTATACAGTGAAGAATCTATTGTTAAATGTATTGCCAATGTCATTAAATATAGGCTGCAGTCAATCATATAGAACCAGTAATTAATATAATAAATGTAGTTAATAATATAGTACTAGAGATTGCAGTGGTGTGTGTTATGCTGGACACAGTTAAATACATGGCCAGTAAAATACAGTTCAGTGTGTACTACTGATAATATTAGTTTTAAATATAATATACGTTGTTAAAATATACAGTTAAATAAACAGTTGTGCTAGTGATGGCAGTCGTTTTTATGTAGCAGCAGCAATATATATATCTATCTAAGTATATATATATATATATATATATATAGTTTCCAATATAACATTCATGGTAAAAAAAACTATAATATATAAGTTGTAAAAACTTAATTAATGTATAATTAATGTCTAAAAAAAGGCAACTTTTTAGGCGAAGGTGAAACTATGTACTGTATACATGATATAATATAGGATAATATCGGTAATAACAGTAATTACTTATACAAAACATAGCTGATAATATCGTCCTGGTGATTGGATTAGTAAAATTAATATTAGTAAATGTAGTAAAAAAAATGTATAATTAAATATCGTTGATGTCCAAAAAGGCAGCTTTTCAGCTGAAGGTGAAGCCGTTCTTTACTTCTAAATGTAAAACAATTTTGGAAGAATTTTACTGAATCTCTTGGTCCGTTCATCATTAATTTTTCACATGTTGTGATAGGCAACATAGGTTGATGTGTTCAGATGAAAAAGAGAAAAAATAATGGAAATAGATGTTTTTCTTTGGACTTCTAAAATTCCTGTTGTTCTTTACCGTGTTTGTAAATTTCATGAAGAATGGAACCAAAAGAAACAGCTGAGAATGACTTGGGAGACGTCTGGTTCCATTGGCTTACGTTAAAAGTAAAGTAGGTTTTTTCTTTCTCCTGTGAAGATGAAGTGACCGTTATTAGTCCCAGAAAACGGGGAAATTTCACCTCTGTAGTCTAACCCATCTGTACAGACTGAAGTGCCCTTGAGCAAGACACCTAACCCCCAGCTGCTCCCCGGCTGCCGTGGATAGGGCTGCCCACCGCTCCGGGCAAGTGTGCTCACAGCCCCCTAGTGTGTGTGTTCACTAGTGTGTATGTGGTGTTTCACTGGTTCCCTAACCTCCAGCCCACGACTGCAAATGAGGGTTTATTCCGAGAACATGCGATGCCTAGTTAGATGTATTTTATTAAATATACATTTTGATAACATAGCTAATTTAGAGTACGTTGTATTAAATATACCGTACACTACATATATATATATATATATATATATATATATATATATATATATATATATATATACATATATATATATACACACATATACTGTAATATTGGTAATTACAGTAATTTATAATAAAATTAGTAGTTATATATAGTCCTAGTAATTGCAGTAGATTCTTATAACATACATACATAGTAAAAAAGTATGATTAAATATTGTCGCTGACAAAAAACTTCTTTACTCTTAATATAAGTAAATTGGGTTTTATTCCGAAGTCATTTGAATTAATCCGTTAATTAATCATTTCTGATGTCCAGTGGAGGGTCATGTTTCTGTTTGAATGGCTAAATAGAAGCCTTAGTTGATAATATAGTGCCAGTGACAGCGGAAGGGTCTAATGTAATGTATACAATAGTTTACATAAGCAGTAAGATGAGATTAGATGTGTAAGACTGAGACTTCACCTCTGTGTCTGTGATGATGAGACAGCGGTCGTTCTGTTTAGATGTCCTTTAAACGCCGTGAAGCTTTGGGTAAAGTGCTGAAATCTGAAAGTCTCCTCAGACGTTCTCTCGGCGTCTGACTGAAAACAAATGCCAGCGGTGTTGTGATCAGGGGCTAATGGGGGTCCTGCCCTCGTATCGACCCCCCGCCCGCAGAGTCAGAGCCTTCTGCCCCGTGCATTACCGAGGCAGAGTCGATCGCATCGGTCAGCAGAAAGTGACCCTCATCACTTATCCATGCACCGCAGGTTCAACAACGACGTGAAGCACATCAAGATCCTGGCCAGAGACAGCTACTTCCAGATCGCGGAGAACCGGAGGTTCCGCAGCATTCTCGTGAGTGACTCCCTCTCAGACGGCCACGCAGGACACACTCGCACTTCACGCACTGCTACGCACTCACTTCACAAGCTTGGCACCGTAGCAGTAGCAGAACCCCTTTTTGGTGCTATATTTCAGAAAGCGTCTACCTAGAACCGTGTACAACACGTTCTCCATCAGTCTGAAGAACCAGTTCACCACGCAAAGAACCGTTTAAGCAGTCATGATGCTAGATAGAATTATTCCTTTTTCTAGAAGAACCACCTTTTTAAGAGTATGAAATAAATTTATTATTATTATTATTATTATTATTATTATTTATTTTATTATATATTTATTATTATTTTGTTATTCAAGTAAATTAAGTGCTTTTTCCCCGAGTGGAGACAGTTAGCAGAGTCAGCTAGCGTTATCTGTGGAGTCAGTTTGCAGAGTCAGCTAGCGTTATCTGTGGAGACAGTTAGCAGAGTCAGCTAGCGTTATCTGTGGAGTCAGTTAGCAGAGTCAGCTAGCGTTATCTGTGGAGACAGTTAGCAGAGTCAGCTAGCGTTATCTGTGGAGACAGTTAGCAGAGTCAGCTAGCGTTATCTGTGGAGACAGTTAGCCGAGTCAGCTAGCGTTATCTGTGGAGACAGTTAGCAGAGTCAGCTAACGTTATCTGTGGAGACAGTTAGCAGAGTCAGCTAACGTTATCTGTGGAGACAGTTAGCAGAGTCAGCTAGCGTTATCTGTGGAGACAGTTAGCAGAGTCAGCTAGCGTTATCTGTGGAGTCAGTTAGCAGAGTCAGCTAGCGTTATCTGTGGAGACAGTTAGCAGAGTCAGCTAGCGTTATCTGTGGAGACAGTTAGCAGAGTCAGCTAGCGTTATCTGTGGAGACAGTTAGCCGAGTCAGCTAGCAGAGCAGATTATGGCCAAAATGAAAGTGGAATTTTATGCCTAATTGCTTTTATTTACTGTAATTAGCCTTGAGTTTTCTTCATGGTTCTCTAATATTATTCAGATTATATTGATAATTGGTGATTTTGGAATGGAATGGAATGGGAAAGTAAGTGGTGGTGAAATTGTCCGTGTATTGATTATAAACTCTGGTCTGAACCGTCTGAAACATTCTGTCTGCTGAACGTTCTCCTCAGACCTGCCGAGCTCAGACCCCCTGCTCCGGGGGGGAATATTGTATGTAGTATTGGATTTTTCTTGCTGTCGTTTAGTTTTAAACTGTCGTGTATTTATTGGGCCTCGTTACTGCCTCATCGTCTCCCCTTTAAAAGGCTTCACGGAGGCGGCCTTTTTATGGTCATTACGCCCTGCAGATTGAGCGGCTGTTGTCATCTTCTTCTGAAAGTGCTTTTAGATTCGATTTCACAAATGTCACTTAAAGAGCGCTGCTGGATTGGGAATACCGGCGTCTTACTGAATCTGCAGCGTTTCTGCTCGGAGTGCTTTCTTTGTTTACTGTTTGAGCTGCTTGGTCTTACTGGCCTTTCTCCATGTATTTATTGAGTTATGGGGTTGTTTGTGTTGCAGGAGTTGATTGAGTACTATAAGCACCACTCTTTGAAGGAGGGCTTCAGGACGCTGGACACCACGCTGCAGTTCGCCTACAGAGACCCGGAGAATGGAGGAAGCCGTGAGTACCCCTCCTCCTCCTCCTCCCCCTACGCCTCCTCTTCCTCCTCCCCCTACACCTCCTCCTGCTCCTCCCTATACGCCTCCTCCTCCCCCTCCTCCACCTCCTCCCACTATCTCTCACTCTCTCTCTCTCTCACTCTCTCACTCTTTCTCTCTCACTGTTTCTCACTCATTTTCTCACTCTCACTCTCTCTCTCTCTCTCTCTCTCTCTCTCTACCACTCTCTCTCTCTCTCTCTCTCTCTCTCTCTCTACCACTCTCTCTCTCTCTTTCTCTCTCACTGTTTCTCACTCATTTTCTCACTCTCACTCTCTCTCTCTCTCTCTCACTCTCTCTCTCTCTCTCTCTCTCTACCACTATCTCTCACTCTCTCTGTCTCTCTCTCTCTCTCTCTCTCTCTCTCACTCTCTCTCTCTCTCTCTCACTCTCTCTCTCTCTCTCTCTCTCTACCACTATCTCTCACTCTCTCTCTCTCTCTCTCTCTCTCTCTCTCTCTCTACCACTATCTCTCTCTCTCTCTCTCTCACTCTCTCTCTCTCACTCTCTCTCACTCTTTCTCTCTCACTGTTTCTCACTCATTTTCTCACTCTCACTCTCTCTCTCTCTCTCTCTCACTCTCACTCTCTCTCTCTCTCTCTCTCTCTCTCTACCACTCACTCTCTCTCACTGTCTCACTCTCTCTCTTTCATTCACTCACTCGTTCTCTCTTTTTTCTTTCTTTCTTTATTTTTTCTTTATTTCTATTGTTCCTTCTTTCTGTTTACTTTTGTTCTATCATTCTTTCTTTACTTATTCATTTATTTTTATTTTTTCTTTGTTTCTATCATTTTCTCCTTTCTTTCTTTCTTTCTTTCTTTCTTTCTTTCTTTCTTTCTTTCTTTCTTTCTTTCGACTGCACTGCTTGTAACTCTGCTTAGTGTTGTATGTAACCCTTTTTTGCTGAGTTTATCATGCTGGAGAAAATACCCAGTAAGTGTGCATTAAAGAGAGTGTCTCTGTGGAGGACCTGTTCACTTATTACACTCCGAATATCAACAAAACACACTGTTTGACTGGGGCACAGAAACATTGGCATATGACTGTATATGGGTCCTTAATCAATGACCCAGCCATTTGTACATACTGTATGTAGCTCACGACTATCTCTGTTAATGCCCTGCGTTTGAATAAAACCAGCAGAGTTCAGGTCACAGGCACTGGGGGGTTTGGGTGGGGGTCTTCGTCACCCATTTCCATAAGTCTATTACGATTAAGTTGGCAAACATTCAAGCTAAGATTTTCCCTCTGTCCCCAAACTTTTGATGATCAGCCTCGTGTGGCAGTGTGTGAGAGCTGCTAGCGTCACTGAGCGTCAGTCTCAGGGTTTGATTGAGGGTCTGTGATGTGCTGTAATCAGTGTTTAGATGAGATGATGAGTGGAGCTCCATATGGCAGACCATAGCAGG
>NC_051213.1:3903507-3906007 GCF_015220715.1 Pygocentrus nattereri
GCACTTGTGTGTTACAACTACACAAGATGTGCTTCTGTAATCCATTGCACCAGTGACTAAATCAACAGTAGTTACATTGTTGTTGCATGCGTGGTTCACATGTAATTACACAGTTATTAGAGACACTTAATATAAAGTGCGGCCAAAATAATAATAATAATAAGAATATATAAGGAGCAGCAGTTGCTTTACGATGCACATTCACTAAGAACTCTCAGATCAAACTCACAAACAAATAAAAATCACACGAATGCATCTGAGCCCGTCAGCGGCGTGTGAGGTAATGTGGACCTAAGCTGCCCAGTTGGCAGAAGTCACACGGTACCGCAGGACAGAAGGTTCTTTTTGGTTCTTCTCTGTTCTGTTCTCTGCTGTTCTTCTGAGACATCCCATGCTGTTCATGGAGCTGGAGGTCATTGTTTAGACTTCTGCGCTTTGATGATTTGCTGGCTGTGACTCTTTGAGTTCATTTCAAACCAAACGCAGTCCCGTTACCTGCTTTGCTTTGCCTGGTAGCTTTGCATTTCAATTAAACATGCTTTTCCTCTGCCTCTCTCTCTCTCTCTCTCTCTCTCCCTCTCTGTCTCGAGCTCCGACTCGCTCTCTCTCGCTCTCTCTCCCTCTCTCTCACTCTCTCTCTCTCTCTCTGCCTCTCTCTCTCTCTCTCTCTCTCTCTCTCTCCCTCTCTCTCTCTCTCTCTCTCTCTCTCTCTCTCTCTCTCCCTCTCTCTCTCTCTCTCTCTCTCTCGCTCCGCTCCTGCTACAGTCCCATTGCTCTGCGGCCTTTCTTTTGTAACTCCTCCTGGCTACAGCTTTATTCCTCCCTCCTCCGCCCCCTTCTGGTCAGGTACTGGTACTGCTTCAATACTCCATTGGTTCCTATAATGGCTATTAAAGTAATACTTCAGCCATAAAAAAACAAATTTACACCGTTAAGTCCCCTTAACTCGAATGTAGTCGATCAGCTAAGGCATGCTTGGTGTCTGACATTTGCTCCTGGAGCGAAGAGGCTAATGTAGTGAAGAAATCAAGTTCCTATTAAAGGAATACTTTCATTTATGTAATGAACAAAGGATAAAAGTAGGATTCTGAATATTTCACTTGACTACATCCGGGGTACTCGTGTGAATTTGATTTTCTGATGGACTATTGCTTTAATGCTGAGACCGCAGCCTGCTTGTCCTCACAGAGTCCTCTGCTTTCATAGGCCTGTCACTGTGCACGTGTATGTTTGTGTATACAGGGAGTGGACGAAATAACAGAAACACCACATGAAATGCTCATTCTGGTTGGCCATTTTATTCACCATGTACTGGGCCTTTACACACGCGGGGTCACCGCTAGGTTGAGAGTGGACCACCAACTACAAATACACTGACAAGAGCAGCTCTGTTGTCAGAAAATGACCACTGAATACTAGAGAAGGACTTACACAAACTGTACATCAGCAGATGAGATACAGTCTCTAACTGAACACCAGTGAGTGGAAGCACAAGGTAGGTGTTTCTGATAAAGTGGCCAGTGAGTGGAAGCACAAGGTGGGTGTTTCTAATAAAGTGGCCAGTGAGTGGAAGCACAAGGTAGGTGTTTCTGATAAAGTGGCCAGTGAGTGGAAGCACAAGGTGGGTGTTTCTAATAAAGTGGCCAGTGAGTGGAAGCACAAGGTAGGTGTTTCTAATAAAGTGGCCAGTGAGTGGAAGCACAAGGTAGGTGTTTCTAATAAAGTGGCCAGTGAGTGGAAGCACAAGGTAGGTGTTTCTAATAAAGTGGCCAGTGAGGGGAAGCACAAGGAAGGTGTTTCTAATAAAGTGGCCAGTGAGTGGAAGCACAAGGTAGGTGTTTCTGATAAAGTGGCCAGTGAGTGGAAGCACAAGGTAGGTGTTTCTAATAAAGTGGCCAGTGAGTGGAAGCACAAGGTAGGTGTTTCTAATAAAGTGGCCAGTGAGTGGAAGCACAAGGTAGGTGTTTCTGATAAAGTGGCCAGTGAGTGGAAGCACAAGGTAGGTGTTTCTGATAAAGTGGCCAGTGAGTGGAAGCACAAGGTGGGTGTTTCTAATAAAGTGGCCAGTGAGTGGAAGCACAAGGTAGGTGTTTCTGATAAAGTGGCCAGTGAGTGGAAGCACAAGGTGGGTGTTTCTAATAAAGTGGCCAGTGAGTGGAAGCACAAGGTAGGTGTTTCTGATAAAGTGGCCAGTGAGTGGAAGCACAAGGTAGGTGTTTCTGATAAAGTGGCCAGTGAGTGGAAGCACAAGGTGGGTGTTTCTAATAAAGTGGCCAGTGAGTGGAAGCACAAGGTGGGTGTTTCTAATTAAAGTGAGAAGCCAGAAAGAATGATTTCATTTGGTGTTTCTGTTATTTTGTCCACCTTTGTGTTTTTTTGTGTGCAGCATTTCTCATTTCTCTAGATCTTCATCTCGCTCTCTTTCTTTTCTCTCTTTCCTCTTAATCCTCTCTCAATCAGACTCTTTCTTTTTTTCTCGTGACTTATCTCCCATCTCTCT